>NW_020201820.1:2336-3843 GCF_001531365.2 Cynara cardunculus var. scolymus
AATAGTGCTTTTGTACTATTTACTGTAACAAAGGACAAGCCTTCCTATTAAGGCTTGACACGCACTCTAAACCTACCATACTGCATTAAATGAACACTGAATATCTTGATTGTGGACCCGAGTTTTCAATTAAATTTACAAAATCTTCTACTGAGGTAGAACAACGAGAAGACTTTAACCGACAAAGAAAAGACAAAATGCAGGTTTCGTTTAATTATAAAAACTTAAATGATAGCTATAAAAATCAAGACTCTGTACTTTCAACCGATTATTTTCACAGCTATCCTAAAGCAGAGCTTGAATCTAAACCCGCTAAACCAAAGTTTTATACTCCAACTTTAATTTTAGAAAAACAAGTGGTTCAGTTGCAAAAGATTTTAAATGAAGAACGACTTTCATTTAATCAAGAAAAACAAGAATTTTTAAATAAATTGAAGATTTACAAAATTCTAAAGTAAAAACGGAACATGTTGAGTCTGAGTATTTCTCGTGTAATAAATCTTCAAGTGAAGCTTCTCATTCAGAAGAAATAAATATTTTAAATGAAGAAATTAATTTTTCTGATATCTTGAATTCAGAAGTTTGTTTAGACAATGAGATTGATCAGTTTGACTTTTCGAAGAAACTACCCAGTCATGAAGATTTCCTTGTTAAAAATGAAATGACTGAGGACTCCGACTTAGCTTCAGATTTAGAAAAGAATTTTAATGAAAAACCTGTTTATGAGGATTTGTATTATAAAAAGATTAAAACTAAAAAGAATTCGAGGAAACAGAAGAAGCTTACTAATAAGAAAAATAAACATAAAGTTCATCATTCATTTAAAGCTGATGATTTTATTTTTCCTGTTTTCAGATAACCTGTTGAAGTTTAAGAAGGTTTGGAGGGTAAAAGAAGAAGAAAAATCTTCAACTCGACAGAAGAAGAAAAATTTTACTAAGTCTGTAATAAATGATTCGACATTGAATAATTCTGTAAAAAGATATTCAGTAGGTGAATTGTTTGATATTAGAAATGGTAAAAATAATTGTTCTTCGTGTGGATTGAATGAGTTACTTAAGTCTTTTACTTCTTTTAAGCCTTATCTGTTCATGCATTATGCTTTAACTGCTTTATCTAAGAAATATCGTTTTAAAGAACGTTGGTTTGGTACATACAGTATACCACCAACGAGATATGAGCTTAAAGGACCCAAACTAAAATGGGTACCAAAACCCAATTGATTCATTTTTGCACGTTAACCTGCATGTGTGGTTCTTTGACTCCGGATGTTCTAAGCACATGACTGGTAGAAAATATTTATTATCTAACTATGTTGAATCTTTTGGAGGAACGGTAAGATTCGAAAACGATCAATACGCACCTATCCTTGGATACGGTGACGTAATTTCTGGGAATTTAATGATAAAAAAAGTGTCGTATGTCGAAGGACTTGGACATAATCTTTTTAGCATAGGTCAATTTTGTGATAAGAATTTAGAAGTCTGTTTTAAAGATAACTAGTGCA
>NW_020201820.1:8395-11136 GCF_001531365.2 Cynara cardunculus var. scolymus
CTTCTGGGCTGAAGCTATTTCCACAGCTTGCTTCACCCAAAATCGATCCATCATCAACAAGAGACACCAGAAAACCCCATATGAGCTTATCAACCAHAGAAGACCAAACATCAAATATTTTCATATCTTTGGGTGCAAATGCTTTGTACCCAACGATAGAGGATATCTTGGCAAGTTTGACAAGAAAGCTGATGAGGGAATCTTTCTGGGCTATTCTCAAAACACCAAAGCTTACAGAGTATACATCAAAAGGACCAGAATAGTTATTGAAAGCATCAATGTGTCCTTCGATGACTCTACTCCAATGACTTCTGGAAAAAAACAGTTCAGAACTCGGCCCTCAAAGAAGAGCATCTGATTCATCACTTAGCAAACCCAATGAATCAGAGTTAGCTCAATTATTTGAAGACATCTTCGATGAAGAAGTAATCTCTGGACATGAGACCAATGCAAAATCAATCTCCAGAGTCAATGATGAACATGTAGACTCTAGTAGTAAAGGTACATCTCTCACAGAAGCTCATGTTACTTCACCATCTAATTCTCCTGTGTCCTGAGATCATAATCAAGACCCAGAGTTTAACCCTGGAGATGATCTCGTCGAGGGGGAGCAAGCAGTTCCATAAGTCGATGAAGAACTGCTTCCTGTTGCTTCAGAACCTCAGTCAAGCACCAAGTGGACGAAGAATCACCCACATCACCAAATCATTGGTGATCCAACATCTGGTGTCAAAACAAGATCTGCTACTGCAAATGAATGCCTATATGCAAACTTCTTTAGCATGATTGAACCAAAGAAGATTTCTGAAGCCCTACTAGATCCAAACTGGATAAACGCAATGCAAGAAGAATTATTTCAGTTTGAACGAAACAATGTATGGTCTCTTATGCCTCTTCCCAAAGGAAAAACGGCTATAGGAACCAAATGGGTCTTCAGTCCAAATATGTGACTGATCTTTTGAAAAAAAACGCTCTCTCTAATTCATCATCGATGAGAACTCCCATGGCTACAGGAGTTAAGTTATTTGTTGATCCATCAGGCAAATCTATAGATGTCACAACCTATTGAGGCATGATTGGATCACTCCTGTACCTAACTACTAGTAGACCTGATATTATGTTTGCCACATGTCTTTGTACAAGATATCAAGCAAATCCCAAAGAATCGCATCTTTCTGCGGTCAAGAGGATCTTTAGATACCTTAAGGGAACTCCTTCATTAGGTCTCTAGTATCCAAAGGACTCTGGCTTTGATCTAATAGCCTACACAGATGCAAATCATGCAGGAAGCAAGCTTGACAGAAAGAGTACGTCTGGAAGCTGTCAACTCTTGCGGGACAAGCTGGTAAGTTGGACCTCCAGAAAACAAAATTGTGTCTCAACGTCTACAGCAGAAGCAGAATATGTTGCTGCTGCTAGTTGTTGTTCACAAGTTCTCTGGATGAAGACTCAACTTAAGGATTATGGTTTTCATAATGACAAAGTCCCAGTCCTCTGTGACTCCAAGAGTGCCATAGCAATCTCTGCAAACCCAGTACAACATTCCAAGACCAAGCACATCAATGTAAGGTACCATTTTCTGAAAGACAATATTGAAAAAGGTAACATTGAAATGTACTTTGTTCCAACTGAGATTCAACTTGCTGAAATTTTTACAAAAGCTCTTGATAAAAACAATTTTTGTTCCTAGTCAGCAAGATGGGTATGCTGAATCTCACCAGTTAGAGGCAATAATTATCTTTCAACCAGCGATCTTCAATATCTCATGGTTATGCCCATAAGTGATACAATAACTTAGCCATAAATTTTCTAAGTTTCCTAAACCAGAGCCTCTGGTTCTAAAGACTAGGGCCTCTGGTTCTAAAGACCAGAGCCTCTGGCCATTTAGAATGACTTAAATTTATTGGCAAAATTTTATCTTTGTAACCAGAGCCCCTCTGGTTCAAAGCAAATACTTGGTATTTTTAACCAAGTCCTTTTTTTCTCCCACCCAGAGCCTCTGGTTATATAGACCAGCGTCTCTGGACTCCAACACTTTGAGATTTCAATGTCTCAATCCTTGGATTCTTGCATTCTCTCTCATTATTTCTTTCTCCTTAACCAACCAGAGCCTCTGGTTCCAAAGACCAGAGCCTCTGGTTTCCCCACAGTTCTTGCAATATTTTTTTTCCCAACCACAGCCTCTGGTTCCAAAGACCAGAGCCTCTGGTTTCCACCTTTACTTGCTATATATTCTTTTCTAACAACCAGAGCCTCTGGTTCTAAAGACCAGAACCTCTGGCTTTAGATTCTTTGAAAGCAAGTCTTAACCATTTCCCTTCATACTCCCTTTCATAGTTTTCCCAACCAGAACTTCTGGTTCTAAAGACCAGAGCTTTTGGATTCAAAGTCTTTGTCACCGGAGCCCCTCTGGTCTCAAAGACGATTCTTTTTCCTTCTTCATGACACTCATTGTCTTCTCAACCAGAGCCTCTGGTTCCATAGACCAAAGCCTCTGGTTTAAATGTTCTTCAGTTTTTCAAAAACCCATAAACCCACAAACCATGCCTCTCAACCAGAGCCTCTGGTTCTAAAGACCAGAGCCTCTGGCTTTGTTGTCTTTGCAATCCTTACTTGGCAAATGCTTCTCTCAACCAGAGCCTGTGTCTCCTAAACTTCTCATATTTTATCTAAGTGAAGGGGAGTCTTTGATTTTAATCCATATGCATCATTTGAGGGGGAGCAAAAGTTTACTTTTGTAA
>NW_020201820.1:12196-16111 GCF_001531365.2 Cynara cardunculus var. scolymus
GAACTACGAAATGTATCAGACTTCAAAAGACAATTCCTCCCGCCAATGTGGAATTTGTTCTTTTCCATTCTCAACCGATCCCTCACCTGCAAGCTCGGTTCCCTCGACCAAGGAAATCTCAACATAATGACAATTATGTATGGGCTTTTCTTCAACCTCAATCTCGACTACGCCTTCCACATCTACAACGAGATTCATGCGACCATCATCAAAAAGTGCAAACTTCAAGCCGCGGGAAAGCCACTATTTGATGTTCTCTTTCCTCGCTTCCTTGCTCTTTTCATTGGGGACGCGATGGTGCAACACGGACTACCTGCTGTGGAGCCTTTCACCCCAAACTACAAGATGCAAGGCCATCGCCCAACACTTTCGAAGGAAGGATACACCACAAACCGACCGTTGTCCGGGCTATGCTCACTGTCATTCCATCGACAAGTGAGATACGCCAATCCTATGAACGCTCCATGTTGTCCCAAGAACCGAGGGCAGCTACCCCAGAGCACTTAGAGCCGTCCCCCCTCCAAGCGAGGGAGCACAAGCATCGTCTTCATCGGATGATGAAGATGATGATGATGATGATGATGCTCATGCTTCCCCCGGCCTTCACCAAAATATTCCCCACCCTACTACCCAAAGGGCAACCACATCTATTACCCCTGGCGATCAAAGCCAAAGGGGTATTGAAACAGGACGACCCAGTCCCACCCAAACCCCTGCCAGCCATCCAGAGGCCATTCTTCGGGCGTCTGGAGATGAACAAGCCGAGGAACCTCATATCCCATCACCCGTCTCTCAACAGAGAGGTGATGAAGAAACAAGAGCCCCTTCGCCTCAAGGCTCGCCACAACCCCTCACACACACAGAAGCATTTGTTGCTTCTAACATTGATCCCATAGATCGTTCAGAGCAATCTTCAATTCGTGCACCACTCCCCTCGGTATTTGATCTACCAAAAGGGACACACATCCGCTTCACTTACTCAGCCTCTGAAGCTGAAGAAGAGGAAGAGGATGTTCCAACATCACGAGATAGTTCTTCTCTCGAAGGCTATTAAGGACATGATGGAAGTCCCTCGAGGCCTACCTTCATACAAGGCCAAGAGGGCACCTCAGGAACAAAGGCCCAACCTACAGCATCTGTTGTTGCAGGGGTTACCCCTTTAACTGATCTGGTCACAAAGGCTGAGTTCCAAGCCTATGTTGATACAGTGACGCAGTCCTTGGATGACCTTAAACTCCTCATACAAGGGATTGTGGAAAACCAACCCTCACCCGACACCACAGACCTCCACCAATCCCTTGCCATCCTTTAACGCCACCTAAACCAAATAGATACCCAAACCCAAACCAACTCATCCCGCCTCCAAATCCTCCAACAAACAGTAACCCAACAATACAATACCATATCATCCTTAGCCACCCAACGAAACCAAATCCTAGTCCAATCCATAGCCACCCTCACGGCTCAGGCAACTGAGGCCGATGAAAACTTAACCTACATCATTACCCAACTCCAAACCATCCTTCGCAATCTTCATCAACTACCAGCCTCCATCACCTCCCAAATACCTCAACCTTAACCTTCATCCACCTCATCCATAGATGAAACCCTTGCTACCCTCACCATCCAAATGGCCACCATACAAACAACCCTCACCCAATTACCCGCCACCATACTTGCCCAAATCCTACCACAAACTCAAACCCCACCTCCCTCTGCAGGCCCTTCCTATGAAGCAGCCTTCTCATCCTTCACTGCAGAGGTGAGGAATCTTCTTGCCAACCTTCCCCATCCTTAATCGTCTGCTACAACCTATGTGCCACCTCCACCCTCTACAGGCACAGATTTTGCTACAAGTGCCGATCTACGGGCTCTGTCAAAGGCACTCATCTCATCATTCAATGAGATAAGTGCAAAACTTGCTGCTCGATCCGTTGAACCCACCACTGCGCTGAGGAAGAGTTTACAACAACAGCAAGAATGAACAAACACTCTCCTTCGTACAATGGAACAAAGGCGCAATAAGGATCAGGTGTGCACTCTCGCTTCCCACATTCAAATGTGGAAAAAGAAGAACAGATCAAGAGTATCCTGCTCTTCCCGCTGCCCCCACAAACAACCAAGGCATGAAGACCAAGACCCCGATGATCAAGGTCTTGGACCTCATGAGAGGGAGACGGAGGCAACGGCTACACAACAAACAGGATCCGCTGCACCACAGCAATAATCATCACCACAACAACCACCATCAACCCAACAAACCCAACCAAGGGAACCAGAGGCCTTGCCCTCTGATGAAGAACAGAATATCCAAGTTCCCTCAGCCAAAATACCAGACCCCATCATGTTGAGTTCATCGACCGATGAAGAACCAAAAACACCACCTACAGAAACAAACCAAACCCTCACTTCCTCACCCACAAGAAACCTACCCTTAACCCCTTCTCTAACACCTTGACCCTTCACCCTTTCCTCACAACCAGAACCTACAAAAACCCAACCATCGCCTCAACGACCCTAAACCCCACCAGAAACCTCTCAACCACTTGAAACTGAACCATCCAAAGAAAACTCTCCCTCTACCCATACACAACCCCAAGCCGAAACACAACCCTTAACCCAACAACCTATGGTGCATGCGGACATCCCTTCATCCTCGAGGCATCCTCCACAAGGATTGGTAGATGAGATCATCTAGAACATGGAGTCGATGAGGAGACGTCCTCAATTTCCGCCCAGGGAATCAATCTTGATGGAAAATATCCATCAGTACATGTATCAAGATCGCAATGAAAGTTTGTCAACCAACCCTCCAATCCTATCGCCAGAGTCAATGAACCTCCTACATCATCATCGATTTGTCAGACAAACCACTCAAGAACCTCGAGCTATCTTTTTGAATGAAGGAATAAGAAGAGTCGTTTTCTTGAAAATAAAGTCTTTTGCCAACAGAGCTATTCGATACATCGAGTTCACCATGGAGAGAGCCCATGGGATCGTTAGCGTGTTCAATGAAAACGATCTTATCAACCTCAATCCATATGACTTGATTGAGTTATATGCCTACACAGCTCAAAGGCAAGATCATGGCATAAGGTTTTGAAATTGCTTTCAGGCTAGGCATTGAGAGATTATCCTGCGCTCCTCCATATGAAGATTTCCAGGGCCTGCAGTAGATACGTTCTGCTTTAGTTCTTACTCAACCTGAACTCAGACTTGTTTACAAGAATGAGTTTGGGGTTAAAAAGTTCTTCAGATTGACTGAAGCCTTCAAGTATTCAACAGATACACTTGAATGGTTTCAGAAAAACATTAGAGAAAGACAGGGCAGAAACCATGTGCCAAGGGAAGAGGGAAGCCATCTCATACACGATATATCAACCATCATTGCTTATCGAAGACTACTCTTGCGCTTCAAAGAGATATACTCAGGTAGTTAGTGATGAGATGAAATTTTTGCTTATTTTGTCTTGATGTAATTTGTTTCCAGTATTGTAAAGAAATTTCATCATCCAATGAAAAATTGGAGTTTGATGTTTTTCTACTAGACTAATGTTTGTTCTTTACATATGTGTCTAGATTAGACTTTGTTTGTTATTTCATTACTTAGGGGGAGATTGTTAAACTGTACAATGCAAAATGTAAAAAGAAATGAAAAACAACAAGTGATGAAGAACCAGAAGACCAATGAATACATCAAGGAAGAATCGACTAAGTCTGAAATTCAACCATTGGATCGGTGGATAGTTCAACCATTGGACTGATGGACAAGTTCAACCATTGGACCGATGGACAAGTTCAACCAGAGGATCAATGGACAAGTCCAAAGATGTGATGGAAAGATCATCCTCATCGATCCTCTGGACAAGCAACACTTAGAAGATTTTCCAGCACTCCATCCAAGCATGCAATGAA
>NW_020201820.1:16371-32724 GCF_001531365.2 Cynara cardunculus var. scolymus
TCATAACTAGATTATTAGTGTTATTGAGAGATCTGGGATCAACATTACTGATGGTAAGGAGCTTCTAGCTGGAATCAGAAGATCAAATCTTTACATGATTGACCTATCCAACACACAAGTAGATATTGACGTCTACTTGATATCCAAGGCATCCTTGAAGTAGAATCTGTTATCGCATCGGCGTCTTTCTCATTTAAATTTCAAATATCTGAACAAGTTGGTTTGTGACAACTTGGTTAAAGGCATCCCAGACCTAAAGTTTCATAAAGATCATGTATGCAGTGCATGTGAGATGAGCAAAATGAAGAAAGCTTCACATAAGCTGAACATAGAGTTCAACACCGAACGTCCTCCACATTTACTCCATATGGATCTCTGTGGTCCTATGCGAGTCCAAAGCATTAACGAAAAGAAGTATGTGTTGGTCATAGTCGACGACTACTCAAGATATACCTGGGTTCATTTTCTGATGTCAAAGGATGAAGTAGTCGAGACAATTATCTCTTTCTTGAAGACAGTCCAAAATAATCTGCAACTGCCAGTTCAGAAAATCAGAACTGACAACGGAATTGAATTCAAGAACAATACACTCGGCTCATTTCTCAAATCCATCGGTATTACACATACGTTTTCGGTTGCCCGGACACCGCAACAGAATGGTGTCGTTGAGCATAAGAATAGAACGTTGGTGGAAGCGGCGCATACATTACTAACCTGCTCAAAGCTTCCATTATTCTTATGGGCTGAAGCAGTGGCAACTGCTTGTTTTACCCAGAACCGATCCCTCGTTCACAAAAGGTTTGGTAAAACTCCGTATGACATAATAAACAAAAGAATACCTAATATCAAATTCTTTTGAGTTTTTGGTTGCAGGTGTTTTATTCTAGATGATAAAGAGGACAGAGGAAAGTTCACGGCAAAAGCTGATGGAGCGGTCTTCGTTGGCTATTTAAAAACGTCTGCTGCATACAGGGTCTACAATAAGAGTACTTAAATCATCAATGAGAGTGTGAACATATCTTTTGATGAAGTCATTGATGTGGCTTCTGAACAATTCAGTTCAGGACCCGGGCTGAAAGTTAATACTACGCGGAAAGCTGATAAACCTGAGTCTTCAAATTCTGATAATACTGACTTAGATTCATTGTTTGAGAAATTTTATGAAGAATATTTCGAAAATAAATCTAATCAGTCTAATGATTTGTCCAGGAATATACAGAATGAACAATAGTTATCTGGTCCATCTCCTTATGCTCCAGTAACTGAAACTGAAGAAGAAACGGAAGTAGTCGATGAAGAAATAGAGATGGAAACTCCTGACGTTCCAATTCAGTGTCAAGAGGGTGAAAATTCTGAAGTGTAAGAGGTATTGGTCGTACAAGATGAAAATACCCTACCGCAGCCAGATATTCAGCCTACTCCAGTTCCAAATATTGAACCTTCACCTGAACCTGTTCCGATAAACTCCCTAAATACTTACACTGATCAAAACTCAGATCAAAGCTCGTATGTTCCCCTACCTCATAGCAAGAAGTGGACCAGGAATCACCCAATACATCAAGTTATTGGTGATCCATCAACACCTATAAGTACACGGTCTGCTACAGCTAACGAGTGTCTATACTCCATGTTTTTGAGTAACATTGAACCAACTAAGGTATCTGAAGCCTTAGCTGATCCGGATTAGATACTCGCGATGCAAGAGGAGCTGAACCAGTTTGAAGCACTGAAAGTCTGGAGATTGGTACCTCGTCCCAACAACAAGACGATTATCGGTACAAAATGGGTATTCGAAAACAAAAAGGATGAAGATGGCGTTGTTGTCAGAAATAAGGCCTGACTCGTTGCTAAAGTATACAATCGACAAGAAGGCGTTCACTACGATGAAACTTTTTCCCCGGTAGCAATACGGATGTTTCTTGCGTACGCAGCACACAAGAACTTCACAGTGTACCAGATGGACGTCAAGACAACATTTCTGTACGGTCTTCTCAAGGAAGAAGTCTACGTTGCTTAACCGAAGGGTTTTGTGGATCAGTCAAAGCCGGATCACGTTTATATCCTCGACCGAGCTCTTTATGGTCTTAAACAAGCTTCGAGAGCCTGGTATGACATATTATCAGATTTTCTGGTAAAGTCAGGATTCTAGAAAGGTAATATTGACACAACCCTTTTCATTAAAAAGGAAAAGTCGGATATTATTTTGATAAAAATTTATATAGACGACATAATATTTGGATCTACAAACCCAAAATACTGCAAAAACTTTTATGCCTTAATGGTTTCGTGTTTTAAAATGAGCATGATGGGTGAGATGAACTTCTTTTTAGGTCTTCAAGTAAAACAATTATCTTCGGGTATCTTTATCTATTAAACAAAATACATTTTTGATATCGTGAAGAAATTTAATTTGGAAAACTGTTCATCTATCAAAACACCTATGGCTCATGGAACGAAAATACATGATGATCCGTCTGGAAAAGATGTAGATAAAAAAACATACCGAGGCATGATTGGTTCTTTAATGTATTTGACGTCTTGTAGACCTGATATTATTTTTTCAACACATCTTTGTGCCAAATATCAGGCTAATCCAAAGGAGTCTCATTTAAGTGACGTTAAGCGCATTTTCCGTTATCTAAAAGGGACTATTAATCTTGGACTCTGGTATCCCAAGGGTACTAGTTTTGAACTGACAACTTACTTAGATGCAGACTATGCAGGATGTATGTTGGACTGGAAAAGCACTTCGGGACATCTACAATTTTTGGGTGACAAATTAGTCAGATGGGCATCAAAGAAACAGAAATGTGTGTCCATATCTACTGCCGAAGTAGAATATGTAGCTGATGCGAGCTGTTGTTCTCAAGTTTTATGGATGCAGACACAGCTCAGAGACTATGGTTTTATTTTAACAAAATTCCCATTTATTGTGATTCTAAAAGTGCAATTGCTAATTCCTGTAATCCTGTTAAACACACAAAGACCAAACATATAGATATTCGGTATCATTTCATTAAAGATCATGTAGAAAAAGTAACCATTGAACTATATTTTGTAGATACAAAATTTCAATTAGCTGACTTATTTAAAAAAGCTTTAGATGAAAAATGTTTTAGCTTTCTTGTATCTAAGTTAGGTATACTTAATTTGAAAATTTGAATTTTTATTAAAAACAGTTCAATTTATTGAATTGTATTTAATTCAAATTCATTTGGTCAAAATATATGTATTTGTTAATACAAGTCAGTGTTTCAATTTTTCTATCTGATTTTAAATTTCTTAATCATGGAAATCTATATTTGAGGGGGAGTGTGGATCTTTATCTGTATTTTTATCTGATCATATTTTGAGGGGGGGTGATTTTATCTGTATGAACTAACAGTTTAAAATTTTCTTACAGGTTTCTTAAACATTATCTAATTTTTTTAAAGATGTAGAGTTTAAAAATATAAGTGTTTGGCCGATTTAGACTAATCCGAACAACACTTGTCCGATTTATTGCAAATCCGGACGACGTAGTGTCCAATTTAGACTAATCCGGACAAAAGGCTATATGATAAACTCCTATCCGGATAAGGTTAGATATGTTTTACAAGGAGTTGAGCGGATTTCTAAATCGCTTGGTTACTTTGAGCGGATTGCTAAATCGCTTATGTCATTTATGCATTTCAAGTCCTTAAATCGCTTATTTGTTGAGCAATTTAACTCTTTCATTGAGCGATTTAATTCCTTCTTTGAGCGATTTATTCCTAAGTCGATTGACTCTTGAGCGGTTTATTCTTAAATCGGACGACCCTTGACCGGTGTTCTTCTAAATAGTCTATGCCTTGTGCGATTTATTGTCCGGATTATCACTTAGTTGTTTCACATTCTATAAATCGGACACCTCTTGTCCGATTTATCCTAATCCGGATAAGCCTTGAGCGGTTTAGAATTTGAACGGGTTTTGACTTTGACTATATATACTCGATTCATTTTTACTTTTCACTTTTCACTTTTTACGTTTACCATAAATCACCTGTCTCTATTCAATCATTGTCTCCGGTCGACTCTTTGCTATTAAATCGTTCAAGATTCATCGTTCTTTACTCGAATAATTATGTTTCTTCTCATTCTTAAAAGGTTTCTACTCTAAATTGATAATCTTGGACTATGATTTGAATCTATTGGACTGTTATAATCTTTGAACTCCATTCTTTGAATCTGAAAATACACAATGAACCTAATAATCTTTGGACTGGTAAATTGATTGACGCTTAAAATGAAATAAATCTCTAATCGATTTGAATAAAATTGGTTTAGTCTTAATAAAACTGGTTCTTAGTTTTGTGCGATTTAGTTTTTAGACTTGTTAGGATAGTTTTGATCGATTTAGGGTTTTTTAATGTTTTCGTGTTTTGACTAGATTAGTCATCGGAGAAGGTAACCGGAGTTTACTCCGATCAACCTTAATCCGGCTGATACTTGTCCGGTTTAGATTTTGTCTTGGTATATTTTTTTCTCTTGTTGACCGGATTAGTAAGCCGGTTGATTTTCTTTTTGTTCTTTTAATTTTTTTTAAGTTTTTCTTTAATTTTTTTTAGTTTTAGGTTTATTAAAAAAATTAGACAAATTTTTTCCTTAATATCTTTTTTTGTTAATTTTTTTAAGTTTTTTCTTTTTATAGTTAAGTTTTTTAGTATTCTTGTTTAGTTTTGGTTAAAAAAAAATTTGTTTTGTTAAATTTTTTGTAAGTCTTGATTTTTTTTTTCAATTTTCTTTAATTTTTCTTACTTTTATTTTGAGAAATTCGCTTTGTTTCATGAATTCGGGATCTAATACTTTAGACATTTTACAAGTAAATGGCGGATCTTCAACATCAGTCTGACGAGGAATCCCACATTCTTTCTGTCAGGTCTTATAACATAAATAACCCTACACAACCTTTAAACCAACCCATACCTGAAGAAAATTTACTCCCACAAAGCTAGTTTCTTGAAATAAAACCGAACAATCATTCCTTTAGCTTTGATATGCCTGCCAAATATCAAATAATCCCAGAAATCCTGCGTGGACACCCAATTTCCTATTCCCTTTCTGCCCACACACCAGTTCCCATGATATATTTACAGCAGTTCTGGAATACACTTGCATTAGCCAAAGACGGATATACATTATATTTCGAAGGGAGCATAGACGACTATATCAGTAGATTGACATTAAAAAGACTTCGTATAATACTACGCCTTCCTGGACCGGGCTCCACAAGATTTGAAACGCTTGTAACAGATGACGAACTCTGCCGTGACATCAAACAGTTAGGATATTCGCAAGAGTTGACTAACCCGCCTCAATTCAAACGGCGTTTCCTACAGTCGATCTGGAATCTCCTATTCTCAATCCTCAACAAATGCCTAACGTCAAAAACTGCAGGAATCGACATGTGCAGTAGTTCGTTCCTGAAGTTCTTTCATGTGATCGTATTTACGCGCAAATACGATTATGCACTCATAATATGGAATGAACTGGTCGAGCTCGTTAATGCTAAGAGATTTTCGTCTAAAGCCATAAAGTTCGTGCCTTTTCAATGGTTTCTGCAACTTTCCATAAAAGCCGTGATGAACTCAAGCGAAGACATCCCGACCAGAGCTAACAGTGAAATGGGGCCGAAGTTTGTCATGTCTAGAATTCGGCAACATACCGAAGTTGAAGATCTGGACTCAATCATGGAAATTCCACCCGAGCTATTTGCCTTCGCTGATCAGAGGGCTCAGTGTGTTATAGACTATAGACAAGTGATAGATCTTATAGTTCAGCCAGAACCGGTTGAACTTACCCCGGGATCACCCCATGCCTCAGCTGAGAGAGAGGGTATAGCTGTAGGTGAGAGTGTTCAGGAACACGGGTTACCTGGACAGGGCTGTGTGTTGAGGGAAAATGTAATTGAGAGGGGTGACGAGGAGCGGGGAGCCTCTGATCAGCATAGTACTTCATCAGATAGTACTTCCTCGACATCGTCAAGTTTGGAAGATACAATATCCGACAATCAGGCAGCTCTGGGTGATGACAATGACAATGATGATGATGATGCTGACAACCCTGCTCACCCGATTCTTTCATAGAATATTCAAATAGGAGCAGTGGTTGATAATATAGATGAGATTTTTCTTGAGTTTGAACCTCCACAGACTTGTCCAAGTCTGCATTCTCTATCGTTTAATGTTGATAATTTTGGAGCCAGACCTGATGACTATGATCGTATGCTGGAAGACTTGTCAGATATTCCAGTAGAAGGAGGATATGCGGGTGCTGAAGCTGAAAATGCTGAGAGGTTGAGTGGAAGGGAAGCAGAAAAATATGGTGAGTATGAGAGTGGAGCACAAAATCAAGATCAAGCTCCCATCCCAGCAGATACACATAGCCGGGCACCCACATCTGTTATCGACATTTATCCGTTGAATGTTGGTATTGAAGAAGACATAGCTAGCCAGCTATGAACTTGCACACCCAACCCGACCACTCAACTGGTTCTCAACAACCATCTGTTTCATTTCATCACGGGGATATAGCACATAGGCTATCTACTTCTCATTCGGAGAATGTAGTTATTGAAACAAGTAGGCCGCTGCCCCAGCCTACGACTTCGATTCTGTGCACCTCGAGTCTAGAGTCGATACACTTAGGTACACAAGAGTCTCGAGCATCTGTTGCTCCCATTGTGGTTCTTAGTGAACATGCTGGAACGACCAGAGTGGTGTCAATTGACCTCCTACGAGGACCGGTCGGAAGTCCTACCAGTGCTACCACTTTGCCAACACTATACGTAGGCACAACAGTTTACTCAACTATTGTCTCAACTGTTTATCTAAGTGATCCAGGAGTGAGCTTACCAGACTTTGTGTCAAGGGAATATTTGGACGGTGCCCTAAAGGGTGTTCAAGACAACTTGGATGCTCAAATTACTAGTCTCAAAAGACTGTTGAAGGGAAAGGTGCAAGTAGAAGAAGATCAACTATCTGCGCCAACACCACCGGTTGTACCTGAGCCTCCGACGGTACAAGAGTAATCGGTGGACGAACTTAAATCCTTGTTATACGCTAAACTGATGTCATCTCAAAATCCTGATGCGGAAGATGCAGATTTGGTTGGGCTCCTTTGACAACAAATTGATGAAAACTCCACAGTTCGAGCCTCCGATTTTTTGGCTTTTTAGGATGTGGTTGCTTCTAGCTTCACCAAAGTTAGTAAGTTAATCACATCAAACACCCAAGTTCTTAAAAGTTCAATTGATGCCCTTTTCGAACGGGTATCTGTTCTAGAAGAGACTTGCTGAGCTCAGGCCACCTCACTCAAACGAATGCATGATGATCCGGAAGATCCTGATCATCATGAGGGGGAGAGAAAAAGACAAAGGGTGGCTGAGTTGTCTGCTCGAGCTCTAAGTGTTGAAAGAGAGCCATCTACTCCTCTTCAGAGGAGACTACTATCAATAGAGAGATAGATTTCTCAATTTCATAGAGCGTATGAAAGATGGAGACCTACTCATGGAATCTTTAATGGAAGGTCCAACTATGTTCTAGAGAGAAACTCGTGCTATTCCTGCAGAGAACAGACCTGCTCAAAGAGTGATTAAAGAAAAATCAAGTTACACTGCTGAGGAAAAAGAAAGAGCATGTGCTGAAGTTTAATGCAAATCCTACATGATGCAGACACTTACAAATGACATCTATAACAGTTTGATAGCTATAAAGCTTCTGGTCATATCATGTGGAAACAAATCGAGAAAATGATGATGGGACCAAAGTTGGAACTCAGTTAAAGATCACTAACTGCATAATAGCATATGAAGAGTTTAAAGCCAAAGATGGAGAGTGTCTTGATGAGGTGTATGATAGATTGACCAGACTATTGAATTAGCTGACGAAGAATGGCATTTCTAAGACAGTAATTGAGATAAATGTTAAATTCCTCAATAATCTGCAAACAGAGTCGAAACCTTATGCAAACAATATCAGATATAATAAATCCTTGTCTGATATTGATATACACGAAGTTTATGAAACTTTGAAATAAATGAGGAAGATGTCTTAGAAGTCTGAGATATGAAGAAGAAAAGGGAAAAGGAAGTTACTGATCCTTTGGCCTTTGTGTCGGAAAAAAGAATAAGATTAAGTCTGGCAAGCAAGTTAAAGAGCTTATTCAGACAAGCGAATCATCCAGCGAAAGCAGTGACAGTTCTGACTCTGACTCATAAATGAACGAAATCAGAAAGGCCATGGCAATGCTAGCTAAAGTCTTTCAGAAGAAATTCCAGAAGAAACCGCATTCTAACAATCAAAGATTTTCTTCGGGCTCTAAATATGATTTTAAAGATAAATTTGGAGAAAAGAAGAAATATGATGAAAAGAGATATGAGAAGAAGTATGAAAAGAAGCCTAAAGAAAAGAAAAAGTTCGTTAAAGGAGTGGCAGACGAGAACACCAAATGCTACAACTATGGCAAGTTGGGCATTTCGCGGTTAATTGTAGAAAGCCAGTTTCAAGAAATATCGACTACTGCAATAATAAATTTCTCCTGTCAAAACAAAAAGATGCGGGAAAGGTGTTGATGGCTGAAGATGACTATTGGCTGAACATTACGGATGAGGATGATGAGTCAGAAGCTGTGGCTCACATATGTCTTATGGCTAAAACTGAAACAGACTCTTCGGACGAATATGAAAAGGAGAGTGCTGAGTCTAATGATGAGGTATTGGAAAATTCATGCATGCAACAGATGCAAAAGATGATGTTCAAACTTCAAAGTTTTTAGCAACAATTAAAATCTGAAAAACAACGTGCAAATAATCTTCAAAAAGATTTAGAAACGCAAAAAGGAAAATACATCAAACTTTTTGATGAAAATGCTGAAAATTTTGATTGGGCACAATCTTTATTATCTGAATCAAAATCTTTTCATGAAAAATCCAACATCTTAAAAACTGAATTATCTAATTCAAAGGATAAGTATAAATTTTTAGAGTTGGTGAATGAAGATTTAATTGTTCAAATCAGTAAGCTTGATTTACAAATCAAAGATTTAAATGAAAAACTGAAAGCTAAAGAAGAAAAGTTATATAAGAGATGGCAAACTGATCAAACGATTTTTCTAAACAAACCTTCTGAAAGAAGATTTTTAATCCTCGGGAATGATTAGGGTATGAAAATCCAAATCGTTTAGAAAAAGCTTTATATTTTTACCCCAACCTTGTACAAATTTGAATATGTTGACTGTGGTCCCGAGTTTCAAATAAAATTTACAAAATCTTCTGACGAAGTCGAAGAACAAGTAGATTTTAACCGAAAAAGAAATGACAAAATGCAAGTTTCATTTGACTACACAAATTTATATGAAAGTTATAAATCACAAGTTCCTGCACTTTCAACTGATTATTTTCATAGCTATTCACAAGCAGAGCTTGAATCTAAACCTGTTGAACCAAAATTTTATACACCAAATTTAATTTTGGAAAAATAAGTGGTTCAGTTAGAGAAAATTTTAAATGAAGAAATGCTTTCTTTTAATAAATAAAAAACAGGAATTTCTAAATAAAATTTAAAATTTAAAAAATTCTAAAGTCAAATTGGAACAAGCTGAGTTTCAATATTTTTCATGTTCAAAATCTTTAAGTGACGCTTCTGAATCAGAAGACTTAAAAGTTTTAAATGAAGAAATAAATTTTTCTGACATCTTGAATTCAGATATTTGTTTGAATGAAGAGATTTCTCAGTTTGATTTCTCGAAAGAACTACCCAGTCATGAGGATTTTATAGTTAAAAATGAGATGACTGAGGATTCTGAAATAGCTTCAGATTTTAAAAAGACTTTTAATAAAAAAAACCTGTTTCTTAGAATTGGTATTAGAAAAAGAATAAAAATAAAAAGAATTCGAAGAAACAGAGGAAGCTTATTGAAAAGATTAAGAAACAAAAGATTCATCGTTCATTCAAAACTAATGATTTTATTTCTCCTGTTTCAGATAAAGCATTGAAGTTTAAGAAGGTGTGAATACTGAAAGATGCAGATAATTCATCAAATCAACATAAGAAGAAAAGTTTTGCTGATTCTTTGTTAAATAATTCAGCATTGAATAAAACTGTAAACGTATATTCAGTCAATAAATTGTTTGATATTAAGAAAAGCAAAATCAATTGTTCTCCTTGTAGATGGATGAGATGTTTACGTCTTTTACTTCTTTTAAACCTCATCATATTATGCATTCTGCTCTATCTACTTTGTCAAAGAAAATCAATTTCGAAGAGCGTTGGTTTGGTACTTACAGTATACCACCAACAAAATCTAATCTGAAAGGACCCATTCTAAAATAGGTACCTAAACCCAATTGATTCACTGTGCAGGTAAACCGACATGTGTGGTTCGTAGACTCAGGATATTCTAAGCACATGACTGGTAGAAAAGAGATGTTAACTAATTTTGTTGAATCTTTTGGAGGAATGGTAAGGTTCGGTAATGATCAATACGCACCTATCCTTGGATATGGTGACGTAATTTATGGGAACTTAATGATTAAGAAAGTGTCGTATGTCGAAGGATTTGGACATAATCTTTTTTGTATAGGTCAATTTTCTGATAAAAATCTTGAAGTTTGTTTTAAAGCTAACTAGTGCAGCATCCGTACTACTGATGGTAAGGAGCTACTAGCTAGAGTCAGAAGATCAAACCTCTACACAATAGACCTATCCAATATACAAGTGGATACTGAAGTCTGCTTGATATCCAAGGCATCCTTAAAGCAAAATTTGTTGTAGCATCGGCGTCTTTCACATCTCAACTTTAAGAATTTAAACAAGTTGGTTTCTGACAACTTGGTAAAAAGAATTCCGAATTTAAAGTTTCAGAAAGATCATGTTTGTGGCACATGTGAATTGAGTAAATTGTAGAAAGATTCACACAAGTCAAAAACAGAGTTCAATATCGAACGTCCTCTTCATTTACTCCATATGGATCTCTGTGGTCCTATGATAGTACAAAGCATTAATGGGAAGAAGAATGTGCTAGTCATTGTTGATGACTAGCACAGATATACATGGGTTCATTTTCTGAGGACAAAAGATGAAGCAGCTGAGACTATTATTTCCTTCTTGAAAACAGTTCAAATCAATTTGCAACTGACAGTTCAAAAAATAAGAACTGATAACGGAACTGAATTCAAGAACAACACTCTCGGCTCATTCTTAGAATCTCATGGTATCACACATACCTTCTCAACAGCCCGAACACCGCAAAAAAAATGGTGTCGTTGAATGCAAAAACAGAACTCTGGTGGAAGCAGCGCGTACACTCTTGACATGCTCAAAGCTTCCATTATTTCTTTGGGCCGATGTTGTGGCTATTGCATGTTTTACCCAGAATCGATCTTTAATTCACAAAGGGTTTGGTAAAACTCCATACGAGATTATTAATAAAAGAATACCTAATATCAAATTCTTTAGAGTATTTGGTTACAGGTGTTTTATTTTAAATGACAGAAAGGACAGAGGTAAGTTTGCTGCGAAGGCTGATGAAGTTGTATTCATAGGATACTCAAAAATGTCTGTTGCATACAGGGTATACAACAAACAGACGAAAATCATCAATGAGAGCGTCAATGTATCATTCGATGAAGTAATTGATGTGGCTTCTGAACAAAATGGTTTAGGACCTGGTTTGATAATTAGTACTTCGTGGACGGAAGATAACAATGAATCTTTAAATTCTAATCTTTCTGATTTAGATTCTTTTTTTGAGAATTTTTACAATGAATATTTTGATAATAAACCTAATAAGTCCAATGATTTGTCCAGGAATGTTCAATCTAAACAACAGTTATCTGGTTCATCTGCTGATGTTATAGTAAATGAAACTAAAGAAGAATCAGAAGTTGTTGATGAAGAAATACAAATGGAAACTCTTGATTGACCAGTTCAGTGTGAAGAGGGCTCAAATACTAATTTGGCAGAGATGTCGGTCGTTCAAAATGAAAATACCTTACCTCAATCAGATATTTAGCCTATTTCAGTTCCAAACAATGAACCTTCACCTGAACCTATTGTGGACAATTCCCCTAATGCTTATACTGATCAAAATTCAGATCAAAGTTCATATATTCCCCTACCTCATAGCAAAAAGTGGACTAGAGATCATCCAATACATCAAATTATTGGTGATCCAACTGCTTCTACTCGAACTCGGTCTGCTTCTGTGAATGAGTGTCTTTACTCCACTTTCTTAAGCAATAATGAACCAACTAAGGTGTCTGAAGCCTTAGCAGATCCGGACTGGATAATTGCGATGCAAGAGTAGCTGAATCAGTTTGAAGCATTAAAGGTCTGGAGATTATTTCCGCGTCCTAGTAATAAGATGATTATCGGTACAAAGTGGGTTTTCAAGAATAAAAAAGATGAAAACGAAGTTGTTGTCAGAAATAAGGCCCGGGTTGTCGCAAAAGGATACAATCAGCAAGAAGTTGTTGACTACGATGAAACCTTTGCCCCGGTAGCACAGATCGAAGCTATAAGGATGTTCTTGGTGTACGCTGCACACAAGAATTTCACGGTGTACCAGTTGGACGTCAAGACGACATTTCTTAATGATCTTCTCAAAGAAGAAGTCTATGTTGCTCAATCGGAAAGTTTTGTGGATGAGTCAAAGCCTGATCATGTATATATTCTTGACAGAGCCTTATACGGTCTTAAACAAGTACCGAGAACCTGATACGAAATTCTATCAGAATTTCCGGTAAAATCAGGTTTCTCGAAAGGTAACATTGATACAAATCTCTTTATTAAAAAGGAGAAGTCAGATATTATTTTGATACAAATTCATGTAGATGATATAATATTTTGATCTACGAACCCTAAATACTGCAAAAACTTTTCTACCCTAATGGTTTCTCGTTTTAAAATGAGCATGATGGGTGAGATGAACTTCTTTTTAAGACTTCAAGTCAAACAATTATCTTCAGGAATTTTTGTTGATCCCAGATCTCTCAATAACACTTATAATCTAGTTATGAATAACCAAATTATAGTGATTTAATGAAGAAAGTTATGAAGTCTCAAGAATAAAATAAGAAAGTTTAAGAACAATTTTGAGCTTCAAAGGTTTTACTTTATAGATTCATAAACGTAAAACAAAGAGTAAAAGCCTTATTTTTACAATAGACCTAATCATCTATTTATACTAAACGATTATTAAGAAGATAACTATCTAATGCTAYTTTCTAGCAAATCGTCTARCTAACAGATAAGGTTTATCTTTCACATGGATAAACATTAACAATAAGATAAACTTGAATTCCARCTKTTGATTTDTCATCTCYAGCTGTCATTCATGRTATGATGATTTCATCCTTATCTTCAAATCTTCATTGCATGCTTGGATGAAGTGCTGGAAAATCTTCTAAGTGTTGCTTGTCTAGAGGATCGATGAGGATGTTCTTTCCATCGCATCCTTGGACCTGTCCACTGATCCTCTGGTTGAATTTGTCCATTGGTCCAATGGTTGAACTTGTCCATCGGTCCAATGGTTGAATTCCAGACATAGTTGATTTTCCCTTGATGTCTTCATTGGTCTTCTGGTTCTTCATCACTTGTTGTTTTTCATTACTTTTTACATTTTGCATTGTGGGGTTTAACAATCTCCCCCTAAGTAATGAAAAAACAAACAAAGTCTAATCTAGACACATATGTGAAGAACAGACACTAGTCTAGTAGAAAAACATCAAACTCCAAGTTTTTCATTGGATGATGAAATTTTTTTACAATACTGAAAACAAATTACATCAAGACAAAATAAGCAAAAATTTCATCTCATCGCTAACTACCTGAGTATATCTCTTTGAAGCGCAAGAGTAGTCTTCGATAAGCAATGATGGTTGATATCTCATGTATGAGATGGCTTCCCTCTTCTCTTGGCACATGGTTTCTGCCCCAGTCTTTCTCTAGTGTTTTTCTGAAACCATTCAAGTGTATCTATTGAATACTTGAAGGCTTCTGTCAATCTGAAGAACTTTTTAACCCCAAACTCATTCTTGTAAACAAGTCAGAGTTCAGGTTGAGTAAGAACTGAAGCAAAACCTATCTCCTGTAGGCCCTGGAAGTCTTCATTTGGAGGAGCGCAGGATAATCTCTCGATGCCTAGCCTAAAAGCGATTTCAAAATCTGTTTTGGCTCTGAGCTTTACCAGGGACTCCATTGTTTTCACTATCGCTCGGTTTGCCATTCCAAACCTTATGCCATGATCTTGCCTTTGAGCTGTGTAGGCATATAACTCAATCAAGTCATATGGATTGAGGTTGATAAGATTGTTTTCATTGAACACGCTAACGATCCCATGGGCTCTCTCCATGCTGAACTCGATGTATCGAATAGCTATGTTGGCAAAAGACTTTATCTTCAAGTCAACGACTCTCCTTATTCCCTCATTCAAAAAGACAGCTCGAGGTTCTTGAGTGGTTTGTCTAAAAAATCGATGATGTAGGAGGTTCATTGACTCTGGTGATAGGATTGGAGGATTGGTTGACAAACTTTCATCATGATCTTGATACATGTACTGATGGATATTTTCCATCAAGATTGGTTCCCTGGGTGGCAATTGAAGACGTCTCCTCATCGACTCCATGTTCTAGATAATCTCGTCTACCAGGCCTTGTGGAGGATGCCTCGAGGAAGAAGGGATGTCCGCATGCACCATAAGATGTTGGGTTAAGGGTTGTGTCTCGGCTTGGGGTTGTGTTTGGGTAGTGGGTGAGTTTTCTTTGGTTGGTTCAGTTTCAAGTGGTTGAGAGGTTTCTGGTGGGGTTTGGGGTCGTTGAGGCGATGGTTGGGTTTTTGTGGGTTCTGGTTGTGAGGTAAGAGTGAAGGGTCGAGGTGTTGGAGAAGGTGTTAAGGGTAGGTTTGTTGTGGGTGAGGGAGTGAAGGTTTGGTTTGTTTCTGTAGGTGGTGTGTTTGGTTCTTCATCGGTTGATGAACTCAACACGATGGGGTCTGGTATTGTGGCTGAGGGAACTTGGATAYTCTGTTCTTCATCAGAGGGCAAGGCCTATGGTTCCCTTGCTTGGGTTTCTTGGGTTGATGGTGGTTGTTGTGGTGATGATTGTTGCTGTGGTGCAGCGGATCCTGTTTGTTGTGTAGCCGCCGCCTCTGTCTCCCCCTCATGAGGTCCAAGACCTTGATCATAGGGGTCTTGGTCTTTATGCCTTGGTCGTTTGTAGGAGCAGCTGGAAGAGCAGGATACTCTTGATCTATTCTTCTTTTTCCATATTCGAATGTGGGAAGCGAGAGTGCACACTCGATCCTTATTGCGCCGTTGTTCCATTGTGCGAAGGAGAGTGTTTGTTCGTTCTTGCTGTTGTTGTAAACTCTTCCTCAGCGTAGCGATGGGTTCAACGGATCGAGCAGCAAACTTTGCACTTATCTCATTGAAAGAGGAGATAAGTGCCTTTGACAGAGCCTGTAGATCGGCTTTTGTAGCAAAGTTTGTGCCTGTAGAGGAAGGAGGTGGCACAGAGGTTGTTGCAGATGATGGAGGTTGGGGAAGGTTAGCAAGAAGATTCCTCACCTCTGTAGTGAAGGATGAGGATGCTGCTTCATAAGAAGGGCCTGCAGAGGGAGGTGGGGTTTGAGTTTGTGGTGGGGTTTGAGTTTGTGGTGGGGTTTGGGCAAGTATGGTGGCGGGTAATTGGGTGAGGGTTGTTTGTATGGTGTCCATTTAGGTGGTGAGGGTGGCAAGGGTTTCATCGATGGATGAGGTGGATGAAGGTTGAGGGTGAGGTATTTGGGAGGTGATGGAGGCTGGTAGTTGATGAAGATTGCGAATGATGGTTTGGAGTTGGGTAATGATGTAGGTTAAATTTTCATCGGCCTCAGTTGCCTGAGCCGTAAGGGTGGCTATGGATTGGATTAGGATTTGGTTTCGTTGGGTGGCTAAGGATGATATGGTAATGTGTTGTTGGGTTACTGTTTGTTGGAGGATTTGAAGGCGGGATGAGTTGGTTTGGGTTTGGGTATCTATTTGGTTTAGGTGGCGTTGGAGGATGGCAAGGGATTGRTGGASGTCTGGGSTATCGGGTGAGGGTTGGTTCTCCATAATCCCTTGTACGAGGAGTTTAAGGTCATCCAAGGACCGCGTCATTGTATCAACATAGGCTTGGAACTCAGCCTTTGTGACAAGATCCGCTAATGGGGTAACCCCTGCAGCAACAGATGCTGCAGGTTGGGCCTCTGTTCATGAGGCGCCCTCTTGGCCTTGTGTGAAGGTAGGCCTCGAGGGAATTCCATCATGTCCTTGATCGCCTTCGAGAGAAGAACTATCTCGTGATGTTGGAACATC
>NW_020201820.1:32922-34093 GCF_001531365.2 Cynara cardunculus var. scolymus
CTTTGATCGCCAGGGGTAGTAGATGTGGTTGCCCTTTGGGTAGTAGGGTGGGGAATATTTTGGTGAAGGCCGGGGGAAGCATGAGCATCATCATTATCATCATCTTCATCATCCGATGAAGACGATGCTTGTGCTCCCTCGTTTGGAGGGGGACGGCTCTAAGTGCTTCGGGGTAGCTGCCCTCGGTTCTAGGGACAGCATGGAGCATTCATAGGATTGGCGTATCTCACTTGTCGATGGAATGACAGTGAGCATAGCCCGGGACAGCGGTCGGTTTGTGGTGTATCCTTCCTTTGACAGTGTTGAGCGATGGCCTTGCATCTTGTAGTTTGGGGTGAAAGGCTCAACAGCAGGTAGTCTGTGTTGCACCATCGCGTCCCCAATTGAAAGAGTAAGGAAGCGGGGAAAGAGAACAACAGATAGTGGCTTTCCCGTGGCCTGAAGTTTGCACTTTTTGATGATGGTCGCATGAATCTCGTTGTAGATGTGGAAGGCGTAGTCGAGATTAAGGTTGAAGAAAAGCCCATACATAATTGTCATTATKTTGAGATTTCCTTGGTCGAGGGAGCCAAGCTTGTAGGTGAGGGATCGRTTGAGGATGGAAAAGAACAAATTCCACATTGGTGGGAGGAATTGTCTTTTGAAGTCTGATACGTTTYGCAGTTCACGATTGTACCCTAGCATCTTCATGAACCTTAGGATGTCGTCGGAGGAAGGTGGTTCGTCATATTGCGCGATCCCTAGTTCCTTTCTTGTGGGAATGCACAGAACCTTAGAAACTTTTGCTCGTGATATTTTTACCGAGCAAACCATGTCATTTGGAGCGTCTATGTCTCCCATTATTCCAGATCAAACTCGCAGGCCTGCCAGTATTGTTGAACGTACTTTAAGGGTACATTTGGGTTCACAAGAGTTAAGGCAGGAAGAAGGATACAGTTCTTGAAGAACTCAATCATTATCGCAAACATGTCATCAAAGAGTGTATTGCGCAGTTCAATCATGTGGTTGTTGGGTTTCATGGGCAAGAAGACGATTGCGCAGCTATCGGCGCCGGTGGATTGGATACGGCTATCATTGTTGTTGGATTCGTCAGAAGCAGAGGAGGCCATTTTTTTTTGATGTTGCAGGTTTTGAGTTCGTCGTAGTTTTGTTGGAAGTTTTGAAGGCGTAA
>NW_020201820.1:34499-35908 GCF_001531365.2 Cynara cardunculus var. scolymus
GTATGGTGTCTGGCGCGTGGTTTGAGTGACGTCATGAAGTATTTGAAATGAAGAGTCATTCCAAATAATATCTTGGTGAAGACGTTTCCCTAAAAAAAATTATTAAAATCTCCTCTAATTGTAAGATTAATACTAATTACGAAGTTTTCGTCTTCTAAAAACCCTTGGTGTATAGTTTTTAGTCACAAAAGCTGCAATTTTGTATAATCTTGAAAATGGTTTTCAATTAAGATGAGTTTTATTGTAAAATGTATTTTTATGGAACCAGAGGAGCTCTGGTTATGCATGACCGAGTGGGTGTGGAACCAGAGGAGTTCTGGTTGTAATGTCGATTAAGACAAGAAGTGATGTTGGATTTGCATGATGTAGAGACTTTGGTTAACAAACCAGAGGCTCTAGTGAAGTATGTCAATCCATTTTATAAAACCAGAGGAGGTCTGGTATTATATTTATATATAGCATTTTATGTGACCAGAGGCTCTGGATAGTAGAACCAGAGGCTCTGGATAGTAGAACCAGAGGCTCTGGATGGAAAATGCAAGTTTACAAAAGTAAACTTTTGCTCCCCCTCAAATGATGCATATGGATTAAAATTAAAGACTCCCTGGATAAAATATGAGAAGTTTAGGAGACAGAGGCTCTGGTCTATACAACCAGAGGCTCTGGTTGAGATAATCACATGCCAAGTAAGGATTTCAAAGAGAACAAAGCCACAGGCTCTGGCCTTTAGAACCAGAGGCTCTGGTTGAGAGGCAAGGTTTTTGAAAAATTCAAGGACAATGAAATCAGAGGCTCTGGTCTATGGAACCAGAGACTCTGGTTGAGAAGGCAATAAGTGTCATGAACAAGGAAAAAGAATCGTCTTTGAGACTAGAGGGGCTCTGGTGACAAAGACATTGAATCCAGAGGCTCTGGTCTTTAGAACCAGAGTCTCTGGTTGGAAAAATTATGAAAGGGAGTAAGAAGGGAAATGGTTAAGACTTGCTTTCAAAGAATCTAAAGCCAGAGGCTCTGGTCTTTAGAAACAGAGGCTCTGGTTGTTAGAAAAGAATAGATAGCAAGTAAAGGTGGAAACCAGAGGCTCTGGTCTTTAGAACCAGAGGCTCTGGTTGGAAAAAAATATTGCAAGTAGTGTGGGGAAACCAGAGGCTCTGGTCCTTGGAACCAGAGGCTCTGGTCCTTGGAACCAGAGGCTCTGGTCTTTGGAACCAGAGGCTCTGGGAGGTTAAGGAGAAGGAAATAATGAGAGAGTGCAAGAATCCAAGGATCGAGACATTGATACCTCAAAGTGTTGGAGTCCAGAGGCGCTGGTCTATATAACCAGAGGCTCTGGGTGGGAGAAAAAGGACTTGGTAAAAATTACCAAGTATTTGCTTTGAACCAGAGGGGCTCTGGTTACAAAGATGAAA
>NW_020201820.1:40674-41931 GCF_001531365.2 Cynara cardunculus var. scolymus
TTTTTCCGCTTTTATTCTTTCAGATTTTTCAAAATTTAATTTTTCTTTTAGTTTYAAGAAATCTTCYGAAAGCTRGATTACCCTTAACTCTAGTTCTGATGGAACAGAGTTGGTTTCATTTGAGTAAGACTCACATACCTGGTCATCAGAGTTGGAGGAGGATTCTACATTGGATGTGGCCATTAGATAGATGAGTGTTTTATCTTCATCATCTGATGAAGAGTCGGACACCCAGTTTTCTTTTTCGGCCATCAAGCTTCGCTCTCTTGAATTATACTTGTATTTGTTCTTATAGTAATCAGCATCCTTGATCAAACGTCCTTTGCATTCCTTGGAAAAATGACCACGTTTTCCGCATCTGAAGCATCGAAGGTCATTTTTCTTTCCTTCCTTGTCCTCTCTTCTTTCCTCTCTTCTTTCTTCTCTTCTCTCTTCTCTTCTTTCATCCCTTTCTTCTCTTTCATCTCTTCTTTCGTCCCTTTGATAGAATTTGGATGACTTTCTATCATAGGATGACTGGTACTTTTTCCTTCTGAACTCTTTTCGCTCGTAGGGTTTTCTGATGAACTTCTTTTGGAACTGTTTTGTAATCAAGGCCAATGATTTGGCGAAAGCTTTAATCTCATCATCTGATTCAGAAGTTTCCTCTTCAGATTTTGATTCTACCAGCAATGCTTTCTTGCCTCTCTTCTTGTGTTCTTTGGCAGGAGTCCTTGATTTTTCTTTTTCATCGGCAGCAAGAGCAAGAGGTCCTCCAATGGATACCATTTTCTTCATAATATCGCTCTCTTGTGCTGCAAGAGTTCCATACACGTCATGAAGAGACCAACCATCTAAGTCTTGGTTTGCTTGTAGAGACATGGATAGCTGAGTCCATTCATCGCCTAGACTTTTCAGGAATAAAACGTTGTTTTCTTCCTTGGTTCTGATGATATCGTTTCTACGACGTTGATTTATCAATGTGTTGAAGCGATCATAGGTCTTTTGTATGGATTCATCAGGGAGGGCTTTGAAGTTGGTGTACATTATGCTCTACGATTTTTCTTCGTCTTTGCTCCTCCTTCCAGTTGACTTGCCAATTCGTCCCAAAGTTCTTTCGAAGTGGAGCATGTATCGAGGGATTGAAAGATTTCATTGGGTAGCGCCATGATTATCAATCTTTTGGCCTTTCTGTCAGTTTCGACTCTTTCTTTATCATCTTCATCCCAATTTCTTTCATCTTTAGGCATGTAATATGCTAGAATTTCAGCTGTGGTA
>NW_020201820.1:42481-48119 GCF_001531365.2 Cynara cardunculus var. scolymus
AAGAGTAAAAACCTTATTTTTACAATAGACCTAATCATCTATTTATACTAAACGATTATTAAGAAGATAACTATCTAATGCTACTTTCTAGCAAATCGTCTAGCTAACAGATAAGGTTTATCTTTCACATGGATAAACATTAACAATAAGATAAACTTGAATTCCAGCTGTTGATTTGTCCTCTCCAGCTGTCATTCATGATATGATGATTTTATCCTCATCTTCAAATCTTCATTGCATGCTTGGATGAAGTGCTGGAAAATCTTCTAAGTGTTGCTTGTCCAGAGGATCGATGAGGATGCTCTTTCCATCGCATCCTTGGACCAGTCCATTGATCCTCTGGTTGAACTTGTCCATTGGTCCAATGGTTGAACTTGTCCATCGGTCCAATGGTTGAATTCCAGACTTAGTYGATTCTGCCTTGATGTCTTCATTGGTCTTCTGGTTCTTCATTACTTTTTACATTTTGCATTGTGGGGTTTAACAATTTTTAATTGTCAAACAAAATATATTTTTGATATCCTGAAGAAATTTAATTTGGAAATTGTGCATCAAGTAAAACACATATGGCTCATAATTCAAAAATACATGTTGATCCAGTTGGAAAAGTTGTAGATCAGAAAACATATAGAGGCATGATTGGTTCTTTAATGTATTTAACGTCTTGTAGACCGGATATTATGTTTTCAACACATCTTTGTGCCAGATATCAGGCTAATCCAAAGGAGTCCCATTTAAGTATCGTTTAGCGCATTTTTCGTTATCTGAAAGGGACTGCCAATTTTGGACTTTGGTATCCAAAGGGTACTTGCTTTGAACTAACAGCATACTCAGATGTAGATTACACAAGGTGTATGTTGGGCAGGAAGACTACCTCGGGTCATGTGCACTTTCTGGGAGACAAACTCGTAAGCTGGGCTTCCAAGAAACAAAACTGTGTATCCATCTCTACCGTTGAAGCATAATATGTAGCTGCTGCTAGCTGTTGTTCTCAAGTACTTTGGATGCAGACACAACTCAGAGATTATAGTTTTTATTTTAATAAAATTCCCATTTATTGTGATTCGAAAAGTGCAATAGCTATATCCTATAATTTTGTTCAACACACTAAGACCAAACAAATAGATATCCGGTATCACTTTATTAAAGATCATGTTGAAAAAGGAACTATTGAATTATATTTTGTAAATACAGAATTTCRACTAGCTGACTTATTTACGAAAACTTTAGATGAAAAACGCTTCAGCTGTCTTGTATCTAAGTTACGCATGTTAAATTTGAAAATTTGATTTTTTTCTTAAAAACAGTTCAATTTATTGAACAGTGTTTAAGTCAAATACATTTGTTCAAAATATCTGTATTTCTTAACACAAATCAATATTTCAATTTTTTAATGTGATTTGAAATCTTTTGATAGTGGAATCTATATTTGAGGGGGAGTGTTGAATTTTTGTTCCTATTTTACTGATTCAACTTTTGAGGGGGAGTATACATATCTGTTTGCACTAACTGTTTAAATTTTTTTTCTTACAGCTAATGTTACAATATCTTATTTTTTGAAAGATTTAGAGTTTAAAAGAATAAGTGTTTGACCGATTTAGACTAATCCGGACAACACTTTGTTTGATATATCTTTTATCCGGACAAAGCAGTGTTTGATTTAGGCTAATCCGGACAAAAGGCTATTCGATAAACTCTTATTCGGATAAGATTAGATATGCTTTTGATCTTTGTGCTAAATCGCTTAAGGAGTTGTGCGATTTAAGTGTAAATCGCATGTCGTGTTGTGCAATTTAAGTCTACATCGCTTGGAGTTTGTGCGATTTGAGTCTTCATCGTTTGTATTGTGTGATTTAAGCATTTATCGCTCATTGAGTCATCCGGTTTTTGTTTCACCGGATGAAGAGTCAATCGATTTAATCTTTCATCTATCCGATTTAGTGACTTAGTGGTGTGAGTGAAGTCTAAATCAGACAACCCTTTGATCGATTTATCTTAATCCGGACATCTCTTTGTTCGGATTAGTAGTTGAAGGGTTTTTTACTTTCCTATATATACTCGTCCGATTTCTATAGTTCACTTTTTACTTTTACTCTCATCGCTCAACACTGTTCATCATCAACATCGCACGAACTTGCTCTCAAGACTTTCTTCTTCTTCTTTGATTCTTATCTTCTTGATTAATCCATGTTACTAAGGTTCGGTTACATATCTATTTGGACTTAATTCATTGTTTGAACCTGTGGACTTAACTATTGAATTTCAATCATGGATATCTAAAAATGAGTTCATAACAGTAATCAAAACTTAAATCGCTCAAGATCCCTAATGGAAAAAGGTTTTGAATCTTGGATTTGTTTGTGTGTTCATAGTTTTAGGATTTGTTTGTGTGTTTAATCGGTTTTTGACCGATTTTGGCTTAGTCGTTTTTTAGTTTTTTTTAAATCGATTTCTTCTTTAAGTGGTTTAGGTTTTAGTCGATTTGTGTTTCTTAGTTTTTGATCGGATTAGTCACCGGAGATGGTGATCGGAGTTTACTCCGGTCAACCTTAACCGGTTTAGTTTTTTTGATCTTGTCCGGTTTATATTGTTAGAATTTTTTTTTGGTTTTTCATTTCATCCGGATTGTTAATCCGGGTGGTTTATTTTTCTAAAAAAAAATTCTTTTATTTCTTTTGATTTTAGTGTTAGGATTTTTTTTAAGTTTCAGTTTTATTTTTTTAGGATTTAGCTTGTTCTTAATTTTTTTTATTTCTTTTAGTCTTATTTTTTTTTTGAGTAATTTTTTTCTTAATTTTTTTAATTTTTTTTTTAATTTTTGATTTTTTTTTTACTTTGTGATATTTTTTAAGCCATTTTAAAGGAATTTCAAATTTTCTAAGTAAATCATGTGGTTAGGTTTATATCTGGTGTTGTTTCATTTCTAGATCTAACATTCTGTGCTTTACATGAAAAATGACTGATGAACATCAACGATCTGACGAGGAATCTCATATTCCCTCTGTCAGATCAGATAACATCAATAACCCAACCCAACCCAACCAATAAATACACCCATTCCAGATGAATCCATTCTCCCACAATATTTTTACCTAGTAATTAAGCCAAATAACCACCATTTTAACTTCGAAATGTCTTGTGAATATCGTATTACTAGTCCCAATTATGATCAATCTTCAACTAATCATCAAGAAATCCATGGCAGAGATGTTTTTCATGTAAGAACATGTAGAAGAAGATTGAGAGAGAAAGTCATTGCCCAATATATGGTCAAACTATTATTACGTAATCAGATGTTTACAATTAAGTTATACACCAAAATTACAAGGAAACACCCTTTATATAGGGTCAAACAACTTAGACAAAGTCAAAGTCAAACTCTCTAAGAAAAGTCAAACACGATGACTTTTATACAATTATAGACAATTTTATCTTTGAAGACGAATACAATTTAACACTGAATTTCAGTCCTACATTCTCTTCCTTTGTATTCAGACTTGAAAGAATTTGCGCGTTTTGAGTCTCGTTTGAACTTTGAAGCTTTATGCACACTATGTCTTCTTCAAAACAATCTTCAACATGAAATCATCAGACAATTGTTTGTTGAGAAAGATCTTCTAACATTCTCCTCCTTGAATGTAGAACAACGATGATCTTCTCTTTTGACAATATAGATCAGAAACAATAACGATCTTCATAATTCATCTTCAGCAAACTGTTGTAAAAATTGATCTTCACATTCAATAACTCTCAGACATTGTAGCATCGGCATAATCTTTTGTGATTATCTCTAGTCGCACTCGTTTTGAGTCTTTTGCCAATTTTAATGTTACTCCCCCTTGATCTTTACAACAAATTTCCCTTATAATGTTCGGAATTGGACATTTCATTCATTATTACATACTCCCCCTTATGATGAAATGTAAATCATTACATCATACACAAGAATGAATGAAATCCTTGCCGTTAATTCATGAAATTGTAAGTAGATCTTTTCAAATCCACTTGTTTAATATTTTCAGATTAAGGGAATGGGAAGGTAACACCCAATTTCAATGAATGAAATTGTTTTCAATCTTATAGAAATATTGGCCTGTGAGTATAACATATATACTCAGTACAACGGATGTACTGTATATATGAGACTTTATGAGGCTCATCTCACCAGGTCTTCCATTCAATCATCGGTATCTTATAGAAATATATCTATGAATGTTTCGGCAAAATAACATATAATTTGCAAAATCTGTGTACTGTAGAAAGATAAAGCAACATATGCTTCTGTTTAGGCTCAAAATGATAAAACGTGTGGACTACACAAATTTATCAGACTCAATTAGTGATCAAAAAGACTTGAATGGGGGACATATATCCTTCTGATTCAATATCAACTTTCTCTGAATGAGAAATTGATAGATTATGAGCCGCGTGCCCTAAGTGTTATTGAAACACTTATTTGTTAAGAGATAAATGAGTAGCTGGTGGGGTTGTGACAAGAATTGGCTTGGGCTTTGCCTTTTTCAATATTAGTCTCGAAATAATTGAGAACTAATAGAGTATGTGGTATGCCCGGTTTTTAGAAGTGTAGAACATTTTTATAATCTTTTAATCCTGACACAACTCTCGTCAATTCTTTTAATCTCACAACAACTACCCCTCTCTTTTTCATTTTAAGCTCTGCACACAAACCCTTTTGTATTTAATCTCACTCAGATATGGTTGTCCTCTTGGGTAGGTCTGTCGGTTTTGATATTCCATATAGGTATTTCTGATAAGCACTCAGTCCCTCCTAAAATTTAGCATTATGCACAGTTGATCACAAACAGTTGATCAAAAACATATTATTGCTATAAAGCACAATGATCAGATAAAAATTGATCAAGAAATTTGGCTTTTAAGCACAATCAATAAAGGAATAATGCGATAACAATCAGATTATTCGATATGCGAGAGAAATGAATGAAGATTTGTAAGAACGAATTTACAGATTCTGATAAAAAAAATGAAGTATATATCAATCAAGGTAAAAAAATTAGAAAAATCAACCTTTGAATACAAACGACTGTATTATCACCGAAAATGATTTTCTTATAAGAGACGTGATAATAAAAGTTTGAAGAATAGCTGAAACAGGTATTGGAGTTATGTTCGATGAGAAATTACACAAGTAAAATCTCAGAAAATACCTGTTTAGAAAATATACTCGTTTCCAAAAAGAAATTTCATTTTCCGAAAAACATTTATTGAACTTTCTAGAAACTCCTCCTAGAAAGTAGATTAAAGAAATGATTCAATTCAGTAAATTGAAAAAGAAAAAAAATAAAGGAAATAATTTAAGCACGGGTCCTAAACTAAGTGTTTAGAAACCACAGTCGGTAAAACACGAGTCCTGAACTGAATTGTTCAGAAGCCTTGTTTGAAACATATTACAACTCCCCCTGTATTAGTGTATCACAGATATGATATTCTGATCAGCACAGTAATGACACACCTGCAAAACAGATCAAATAGATTTTGGTACTCGAATGAATTTGGGTCCTATTTTGTTAGTATCGGACTGGGGTATGTTGTTTTCACACCCCGTTAAAGCGGAAACACGGAATGTAACAGGTAAGCGAGTCTTGGCCACAGTTTAAGA
>NW_020201821.1:0-1636 GCF_001531365.2 Cynara cardunculus var. scolymus
TTTTGAGGGGGAGCCATGGAAGCTAGCTTATAGGGGGAGTTTTTTTTTTTTTTTTTGAATTGAAAATTAAAACCCCAGAAGGTGCCAAAATTTTTGAAGTATCTTGATCTCAGAGGTCAGCTCAGCAGAACCTCTGACGCTTCTATCAAAGGCTCTGTGGGTCTGGACTGAGAAAGTGCTCATATCTCTGAGGATTTTCAAACCGTTTAGGTATACAAAGGTGTAACATAATAGAAGGCCCCGCACATATCACAGAGGCTCTATTACCTTAGGTCTCTGACAAAACTCTCTTCTATAGTTTTGTATTATTGATATGGTGCATGTGGTTCTGTGGATAAGGGTTAAAGTTGACCACGCGCGTGTCATAAACGGGGGCGCACGTCATCAATCGTGCGTCTTCCCAACACCACGTGACATATTTTGATTCGTCTCTCCCATAAGCCACTCATCACGATATATCGCCAAATAAACGATTCACTTTCAAAATTCTTCACTATAAATACTCTTCCCCCCCATCATAAACCCCTTCACTTCTCTAAATACTCCAACAAATCTTCCTGCAAAATCTCAAGCTTTCCGACAACCTGCAACTATGTCTTCAAGCTCAGCATCCGCCTCCGCTCAATCCGAAAACAACCCAAGCAATGATGAAGTGAACCAATCTCAAGCACTGACCTCTCATGCAATATCTTTCTTACAGAATCGATATGAGAAAGTGATGCTGGTCAAGAAACCTAACAACTACTACTTCGCTCCATCCTCAAATGGCTTCCCTGAATACACTTATCCACTATCGTATATCCTTCGCAACCACCCCATCTATTACGCACTCACTGCAACAAAACCTACCCCTGAAACCTATATCACCCAATTTCTACTCAATTCTTACATCTGCACCATGAAAGATGCTGGATTAAGCATAATAGGCTATGCGTCACACCCAATAGTCAAATCCCTCGTACCAATGGAGATGAACGTCGAGACCCTACGTGTTGCCCTACACCTACCTACTTTGGACGATCTTCATTTGGATGCCTTTGCACCAGCTCCATCAGATGCGGAATTGATCGAATTCCTCGAATTCCACTCATACACGGCAAAGACAAAAATCGTCAAACGGACTGAATTCAAGAGGAAGGGCCTTCCTCCTATGTGGAATACTTTGTCTTCAATCATCAATTGTTGCTTAACGGGTAAGGTCGGCATCCATGATCAAGCATCTCATGCCATGCTCTCCATAGTCTATGGAATATACTTCAACTTGCCCCTGGATTACGCGCAACTCATCTTTGATGATATGGTGGGATTATCAAGAAGAAATGTGCTACTCAACGGGGTGAGAAATCGAAGGTAAAAGCACAGAAGAAAGCCAAGGAAGACCTTAATTACCCAAACCTGATCTTACAGAGGTTCTTTGGCTTGGTCTTTGGAGACATGATTGCAGAGAAGCTGCCCTCTGCAAAGCCAAATCCTCGCTTATACCCAATGAAGGAGTTTCATCCAACAGAGCATGAGCTAGGTTACAGAAGCCCAAGGCCGTTATCAAAAGCTATGCTCAAGTACCTTAGCAAAGGAGATAGGAAGGCTTATAGACGTGGATACAGGAGGCCAGAGCCGGTCCCTGAAACCCCTCCAC
>NW_020201821.1:2349-13804 GCF_001531365.2 Cynara cardunculus var. scolymus
GTTGCCCCTCCACACGTGAGTGAACCACCCAGTCATGCTTCAGAGGCATGCGAGAGAATCACCGAGGCTGTGGGTCTAGAAYGYYCAAAGTCTYCAMTCGATCCCTCTGCCGAGTTAGGCTCTGAACCTATTAGGCACGAAATCGATAAAACACCGGTAGGCTCTCCAATTGGGGATGTCCGAGGATCTGGTGGAGGTCCCCAAGATGACAACGCCAAATCGGTCACTGAGGGCGCCTTACACTCCAAGGCTACTAGGTCACCATGTGTTGGTGATCTAGGTTCCCTGAATGCCTATGTGACGAAGGAGGAGTTGCAAACCTTCGCCACAGCGGTATTCCAGAGGTTGGATGAGTTGAAAAGCTTGTTCTCCTCCTCTCAGGCGACAGAGGCTCTGAAGGAGTTGACTTCTACAACTTCTGAACTCAAGGCGACCTTATCAGCCCTTCAGAGCTCTGTCCTAAAAAAGGATGATCTCACAGAAGCCTTCAGCGTGCTGTCTCTCAATCCTTCTTCCATCAACACACTAAAGACAGAACTGACAGAGGTCGACGCCCAGTACACTGCAGACATAGTTTCCGCCGGCTAGACAGACTAGTCCGCCTTCAAGAATGAAATCAAAGAGATGTTCTCCTCTGCGATCACTGTTGGCGTCAACTCCTCATCCTCCAGGGCTAACATTAACCATCTAGCCACTCGTAGAGAGATAGACGCAATGGTTGAGGCCCTCGGAGAGACCGTGCAGAAACACCATGACCATATTCTCAAAGAGGCCCGAGCTACTAACGAATCCATCAGAGACTGCACGAAGCAACTCGTCAAAGAAGGTAACTCATTCCGAAATGAAATCTATCGTTGCGTCTCTAAAATGAAATGGGCCACAGAGATGGATATCAACACCGCCACTCTGAATGCTGAAATGGTAATAGAGAAGATGGAGAAGGCGGCCTCCAGAGTTCTCAGGTGCTTGAAGAAGGCTCCCCTCACCTCGTGCAAGGAAGAAGCCACTCAAATCCTTGGTGATCAGGGAGGCAATGACCCTGATCATCATGAGGGGGAGTTGAAGATTGAGACAAAGAAATCAACCTCTGCCAAACCACTGAAACTAGTGGACTATGCTGCAGCCCTGTTCTCCAAAGAAAAATCTCCAGAGCCTACGGGGAAAGGCAAGGGTAAAGTAGTAGAGGAGTCACCAGAGAAAGGGTCTAGCTCTGACACACTGGAGGAGATTAATGAAGATGAATATGACGACCCTGATATGGTTCAAGCCCTCAAGGCTTCTCTGGCAGAGTCTCGGATGAAGAAAGGCAGGGCTCCCATCCCCAAAGTCGGAGAAGGCTCTTCTAAACTTGCAAAGATACCTGAAGAAACGTCCACATGTACGTTCGACGCTCTGTTAGGAACAGTCAAGCCAATCCTACCAGAGGGGTCTACCCAGAGGCCTAAACTCGAAGAAGACACCAGAACGCCAAAGTCTGCCACAGTGGGGAGGGTCTCTAAAATTATTGATTCAATGAACAAGATTCCTACGCAGAAGATGCGTACAGAGCCCGTAACCACTGTCGAAGAGATTATGCGGTGGCGTTACTCATCCACGGACACAGAGGCCCCTTACAATCCAGAGCTAACTGGCATGCCCTCTGTCGAAGCAAAGTTTCATTTCTCTAAACTCACCAAGCCACCAGTGCAGGTCTTCTCAGTGCATGTTATTTGCTCACTTGAAACCATATCTCCGTGCACCATGCTGAAGAAGACCGTGCTGTACACTCAATATACGGTGAAGAGGGATGATGGCAACMTCTACACTTTTACAGATGCTGACCTCCACAATCTATGCGTATTTGATCTAATCTTCTTGCACAAGATCCTGAACAAGTACATGGAGATGAGGTCAAGCTACTCGATTTCTCTTAGAAGGTTGATAGAGGTGATGCGTGCCCAAGTCAAATTCTATAGCCAGAAAGACTTCGATATTGCTATGCGGTTGGCCCAGCCAGAGCTGAAGATTACTCCTCCAAAGAACAGACCCATTTGGCTGCAYAGGTTCCATCCCAACACTATTATCCACAATCCCATCTTTGGGTTTGTTTTCTTGGATAAGGATGAGATCCTAAGATTCTTCGATCCGAAAGAGGCGCACAAATATTCAACAGAGTCCCTCGAATGGGTGTTCAACTTGGTGGTGGCAGAGGTGCAGAAAGGGCGAATAAGGGCGGATAAAGTAACGAACCTTCTGGAAACCATCAAAATACAAGTCTCATTCAGGGAATGGAACTTCAAGGTCTACAAGACTGTCAAGACTGATCTGCAATATGCTATACACGATTATCCAGACTCTGCTGTTGAGTAAACTCTTGTAATAGTATAGGCCTGCACATTTTTTTACTTCTTTCAGTAATATAAATTTTTGCAGAGGATGAGTTTATTCTCCTCTTGTATTTTTTTCCTTTAGTCAAATCTTGCACCCAACTGTCCAAAATTACTTTTTTATACTTAGGGGGAGATTGTTAGCTCCATTATTCCTATCTTGTAAAAGTATAGAAAAAGTATATTGTAAGTCTTGACAGAAGGTTATCTCCACAAAAGACAACAGAGGACTAGCAACAGAAGCCGTTTGATCGAACAAGTGAAAAGTGGCAGAACCTCTGATGTGTCTCACAGAAGTTTTGGAAAATGGTCCTCTGTCAAAAAGAACACGCAAGTCATTTACAGTAGAGCCTCTGAGATGGCTCACAGAGGGTCTGCGGATTTGGTCTTCTGTGAAGTTTCTGTTCTATCAGTTTTCAAAGGTTGTTAGCCGCATGTGCTTTTCACGTGACTAGGGAATAATCGACTTTATTTGAACGACTCAGATGAAGACACGCGTCAAAATCTTGTCACCAAGGTCGTTAGGAACTAGTATAAATAGCGGATATGACCTTTGTAGTCGGTGGTGCTTCCAGTATCGTAATTGTCAAACTTTTCAATTGAATCAATTGAAAAACCTTTGGTGCAATCTTCCTGCATTCATCTTCTTCGTTGAAACTGTGTGTTCTTGGTGTGTTTAAAATTTCTAATCATTTACTCTGTTTTGCTCATATTAATGTTTTCGCTGCACTTCAATTGTTTTAGAGCTTATTTAGAGTATTACATCAATACCAAAGTCGAATTCAGATCCAACATCTAGGGTCTCAAATTTGGTTAAGTATGGTGTATCGTCCACAAACAGATGGGCAAAGTGAGAGAACAATCCAGACTCTCGAAGATATGTTGAGAGCATGTGTTATCGATTTTCGGGGATCATGGGAGGATCATCTGGCATTAATAGAGTTTACATATAATAACAATTATCACTCGAACATCCAAGTGGCACCATATGAGGTTTTGTATGGTCGTAAATGTCGAATGCCGTTATGTTGGAATGAGGTTGGTGAGAGACGGTTGGCAGGTCCTGAAATTGTTCAAGTAACTTCTGAAAAGATTGAACAAATCCATGAAAGAATCAAAACAACTTAGGACCGCCATAAAAGTTATGCCGATAAATGTCGAAAACCCATTGAATTCTATGTGGGTGATTTTGTGATGTTAAAGGTTTCTCCATGGAAAGGTGTTATTAGATTTGGAAAGAAAAGTAAGCTCAACCCGAGATATATTGGGCCATTCAGAATTTGCAAACGGATTGGACCAGTGGCTTATCAGTTAGAACTACCAGAAGAGCTTAGTTTAATTCACAACACCTTTCATGTGTCAAATTTGCGAAAATATCTAGCTGATCCAAGTCTAGCAATACCACTTCCAGAAGTTAAATTAGACAGCAAACTGAACTTCGCGGAAACACCAGAAGCTATAACTGATTGAAAGATCAGAGTGTTGCGGAACAAAGAAATCAGTTTGGTAAAAGTGTAGTGGCATTTCCATAAGAGTTCAGAAGCAACATAAGAATTAGAGTCTGAAATGAGAGTCAGATACCATGGTTGTTTGATTAAATGAATTTTGGGATGGAATTCTTTTGAGGGTTGGATAATGTGATAATCAAGATTTAAGGCAGCAGCAGTTGAGGTAATCTTTATGTGATTATTATGTGAATATGTGAAAATGTACATATTTATCTATGAGGTTGATCATGTGCATAGGCAAAATGCATGGATGATATATGTATGCATATGTGTTATTGTGCATACTTGAGTATTATTAAAATATGTGTGTGTGCATATTCATGGATAAGAAAAAGGAGGAGGAGGAGAGCTTTTAAAATTAAACCTCCACCACCTTTGTGAGTTTTTAGAATATTAAAACTACACTGCCTTGGATAAACATACATACATACATATATATATATATATATATAAGAGATAAGATCAATCTTATCGTACTTATCTTGTTAAAAGAAAAAGGCAGTGGCGGTGAGTGTGTTATCTTGAGAAAGAAATTTCTGCATAAAAGTGATTTGAAGAATCTATGATTATTGGAAAAATTGTTGTTTGATTTATCTGAAAATCTGTGCATATAAGGTGAGTTTTGTTATTAAAATTCTTATATGTTGATATTTGAAGTATATAGATTTCGGTAGATGTTTTTGAAGAAACGAAACTGTTTAGTATTTGATTTTAGCTTTATGAATATGGATTTTGAAACTGTTTTGTAAAATAAAGAAGTATCTGCTTCTTTGAAAATAGTTGAGATGATATTCTATTTTAAGGAATAAAGGGTTTTGAGTTTGGAAATGTGGATCCAAGAACTACTGGTTCTTGAGTTTCAAGGTTTTGATATAAAATTGTTTTGAAACCATGATTGGTTAAAACTAGAGATGATGTTCCTTCAGGACATCGGTAGTGACATCAGTCTATCCTGATTGAAAATAATATATAGATTTTGATGAAGAAAATAAGGGTGGGATATCATGGAGAGGTGTACCATGGGATAAAGGTGGCATATCAAGGAGAGGTGTACCTTTGGATATAAGGGTGGCATTTGTGTGTGTGATTATTATTATAGCTCTTAATGTTATATCCCTTAAGATTGCAATGGTTCTGAGTTCTTATTCCTTTGTGATTTGAAGATTCAAAAATATTTCTCTTATTGGAAATGACAGTAATGATGTTATTGAGAAGAGGAAAATTGGCTTATGGCCAGAGGTTTTGGATAACCGTGTTTTTGATTAAAAAGTGTTTGGAGAAGAGTTATGAGGAACCAGAGAGGCTCTAGTTGTTCTTTGAAAGGAACCAAAGGCTCTGGTTCTTCCTTGAATGGAACCAGAGGGGCTCTAGTTGTTCTGCAAATTGTTAAAGGAATTTTTGGGTTGGTCTTTAAGAACAATCGAAAGATCTCTCACTATGATAAAAGTCTTTAATTTCAAATCTTTATCTAGACCCAGAGGCTCTATATTTATTATATAGAGGCTCTATGTAACACCCTCAAATCCATACATTGCATATAACACATATTTCATACATAGAATACATGTTTTCTCCCATAGAGGTCCATAATACAAGAGTCTATAATGTACAATACATAAATCAAAAATTTCAAAAGTACATGCTCTTGTATACTAGCATCAAAGCTTCAAAATATAGCAAAGCACATAAGGAAAGTATTTCACAAAATGCTCTTGCCCTTATTATCATTACATGCACACATATTTTTGAAAACACAAAAATGAGGGTTAGACATGAATGTCTAGTGAGGTTCCCTTTTATGTAATGCAGGGTGAAGATCACCAAAACATTTATTTCAAATAATCTATCTCATGTAGCGAAGGTTGAAAATCACATTCTCTTTTGGTCCATCGGACCTCTGGTTCCAAACCATATTTGGGATATATATTTCAAGAAACTGGACCAGAGCCCCTGTGGTCTTTCTTCCAGAGCTTTTATCTCCTCCACCAGAGCCTCTGGTTGTACAAACCAACGCTTCTGGCTCATATAATTTATTTATAGTGTTCTTTGGTTAAGCTTCCAGTCAATAAGATAATCATTTTCATAAAAAGAATAGTGATACAGAGTTCTTACTAACCAGAGCTTCTAGTTCAAAAGTTATGACCAACTAGAGCTTATGGTTCAACGTGTGAATCGACCAGAGCCCCTCTGGTCTGTCTTTCATATAAAATACTAAGTATAATATTCCTTTTTCTTAAAACTTCTTAAAATATGATTTTGACACATAAGCTCTTATCAATAGATACAGAGCCTATGGTCCAACCAGTACGTTTAGTAAAAATTGGCATACTCATCAAATCAATAACAAGGACCCTCTGGTCCAAAAGTGAGGACCATCCAGAGCTCCTCTTGTTCCTTATAAAATGTTCATTTTGTTCCAAAATACCTTTAGCCAAAATTAATTATCATAGACCATATTATTCTCATAACCATAACATCAATACTACTATTTCTAATAAGAACAACATCTCTGAATCCTCAAATCACCAAGAAGAAAGAACTCCAATCTGTTGTAATCTTATTAGGTATAATAGCAAGAGTTATACCATGCATACACACACAACTACCATCCTTATTACATCCATAAGCCCCCTGTTTATAGCAATAGCTATCCATTACACACAATGACCATCCTTATTTCCCCTGAAATTCATATTAACTATTTCATCCAATGACAGGCTGCAGACCTTTCTGTCAGAGTGAACCTCGTTCATAGTTTTTATCCAAATCATATTCTCAACACAAGTTTATATTCAAACCTTTCAAATCATAAATACACTCTGTTCTAGATCAAATTGCTCAACTCATCTTGTTCTTCCCAAGCAGGGCATTGTTTTAAAAACTATTTCTAAAGAACAGTTTCTGGTTAATCTTTTCAAAACAGGTTCTAATCTTTGAACCATAAAACATTTCTTTCAAAACTGTTTAAAAGCAGTTTTCACCAGATTCTTTCTAAATCCCAATCATCTGTAATTACTAAATTAAAGGATTGAACAACAGATCATTAACTTACGGTTATAATCAAAAGGTTAATAAAACTCACCTTGATAACACAGATTCTGCAGGTTATCACACAACAATTAATAGAATCCTTAACAGCAATTTCTTCAAGAAATGCTCTTCACCGCCTTTAAATTTCTCTTGTATATTTTGTAAAATAGTGAACTGATAAGGTTTTTACACCTTATCTTCTTTCCATTATACTTAGGGTGAGGCGGTTATGGATATCTTTCAATATAAAATCATTAGGCGGTGGAAAGATAATGTTTCATAATAAACCTTTCTTAACCATGAAGGTTTGAATTATAATAATATTCCCACATATTATATTATCATATAACCGCCTATAAAATTTCCACATGCATGCATAATATCAAATTACCACACATGTGCACATAATTCATGCATTTATATTTAAGATAACATGCATACTATCACATAATTCACATAATAAACACATAGAGTTACCTTGCCTAGGTTTGCGGAAAACCCAATTATAACATTTTCTCCCCCTTAAAAGAATTTTGTTTCGGAATTCATTCAAATAACCAAGGGTATTGGTTTCTCATGTCAGATTCTAGTTCCCAAGTTGCTTCTGAACCCTTGTGAAAACGCCACTGTACTTTTATCAAACTAATTTCTTTATTTCTTAAGACCTTGGTCTTTCTGTCAGTTACTGCCTCTGGTGTCTCGATGAAATTCAACTTATCATCAAGTTTTATCTCAGGAAGTGGTGTTGCTAGACTTGGGTCTACCAAACATTTACGTAGATTCGATACATGGAAGGTGCTGTGAATCTGACTGAGTTCTTTTGGTAGTTCCAATTGATAGGCTACTGGCCCAACCCGTTTGCAGATTCTGAAGAGTCCAATATACCTTGGACTGAGCTTTACTTTCTTCCCAAATCTCATAACACCCTTCCATGGAGATACCTTCAACATTACAAAGTCACCTATGTTAAACTCAATCGTTTTCCTCTTTTTGTCAGCATAACTTTTCTGTCGATCTTGGGCAATCTTAATTCTTGCCCGAATCTGTTCAATCTTTTCAGTTGTTGTTTGTACAATTTCTGGACCTGTTAACTGCTTTTCACCTACCTCATTCCAACACAATGGTGTTCGACATTTTCTTCCATACAGGACTTCATAAGGTGTTGCTTCAATGCTAGAATGATAACTGTTATTATAGACAAATTCTATTAATGGTAAATATTCCTCCCATGATCCTCTAAAGTCGATGACACAACATGTCCTCGAGAGTCTGGATGGTTCTTTCACTTTGTCCATCCGTTTGTGGGTGATAAGTTGTACTCAATCTAATTTGAGATCCCAAAGCTCTTTGTAGACTTTCCCAAAATTTGGAAGTAAAACGACTGTCACGGGCAAAAATAATGGACAATGGAACACCATGTCTAGTCACGATTTCCTTAATGTATAATTGAGCCAATCTTTCCAATGAATAAGTCTCTTTCATTGGTAGGAAATGTGCAGACTTTGATAGACGATCCACTATTACCCAAATTGCATCATATCCTTTTGGCGTTCGGGGTAAGTTCATAATGAAGTCCATCGTAATGTGATCCCATTTCCATACCGGTATTTCTAATGATTGCAACTTTCCATAGGGTCTCTGATGTTCAATTTTAACTTGTAAGCAAGTTAAGCATCGCTCCACATACCTTGCTATGTCTTTCTTAAAACCTGGCCACCAATAAAATGCTTTCAAATCCTTATACATTTTGTTGGTACCTGGATGTATTGAGTAATGAGACTTGTGGCTTTCATTTAGAATAGTTTCTCGTATAATCCCATAAATTGGTACCAAATTCGGCGTTGGAAGCATAAAATTCCTTCGTTGCTGGTTTCCATGGTAGAAATTATTTTTCCCACTTTTTTAGATTTTTGGTTCTCTTCTTTAACAGCTTCTTTTTGGTTGTTCAAAATTGCTTGGTGAAGGTCTAGAGTTAAGCAGATTTTCATACCTTTGATTGTGCCACTTCTTTCCTTTCGGCTTAGAGCATTGGCCACTACGTTTGCCTTTCCTAGTGGAAGAGAATTTCACAATCATAGTCATTAACGAGTTCAATCCATCGCTTCTGCCTCATATTCAGATCCTTCTGGTTGAACAGATGTTCTAAACTTTTGTGATCTGTAAAGATTTGGCATTTGGTTCCTAAAAGATAATGCCTCCATATCTTTAGTGTAAAGACCACGACTGCTAAATCCATGTCATGGGTGGGGTATTGTTTTTCATGATCCTTTAGTTGGTGAGATGCATAAGATATGACTTTTCCCCTCTGCATCAATACACAGCCCAATCCCAACTTCGACGCATCGCTGTACATTATGAAGTCTTCTGTTCCATCAGGCAGAGATAGAATTGGAGCGCTGCAAAGGTGATCCTTTAATAACTGAAAAGCTTTCTGCTACTCTGCATCCCATTGGAACTTGACATTTTTCCGAGTTAACTTGGTTAATGGTACGGTTATTTTTGAAAAGTTTTGTATGAACTTACGGTAATACCTACCAATCCCAAAAAGCTTCAGATTTCAGATGGGGATTTTGGTGTTTCCCATTTTGCAATCGCTTCAATTTTTGCTGGATCTACTTGTATCCCTTTTTCTGATATCACGTGTCCCAAAAACTGAACTTCTCGCAACCAGAACTCACATTTTGACAGCTTAGCATATAATCTTTCTTTCCTTAAGAGACTCAGGACCAGACAGAGGTGCTCTGCATGTTCTTCCTTTGTCTTCGAGTAAATCAGAATGTCATCAATGAATACAATCACAAATTTATCAAGATATTCTTGACATACTCTGTTCATTAAGTCCATGAAGGCTATGGGTGCATTGGTTAATCCAAAAGGCATAACCAAAAATTCATGATGCTAGTACCTTGTCCTAAAAGCAGTCTTAGGAATGTCTTCATTTCTTACCTGTAGTTGATGGTATCCAGATCGCAGATCAATCTTGGAAAAATAGCTAGCCCCTACTAGTTGATCAAATAGATCATCTATCATGGGTAATGGATATTTATTTTTGATTGTTAATTTGTTGAGTTCTTGGTAATATATGCACATTCGCATAGATCCATCTTTCTTCTTGACAAACAGAACTAGGGCTCCCCAAGGTGATGTACTTGGTCTGATAAAGCCTTTATCAAGTAGATCTTGTAACTGAGTGACTAATTCTTTCAACTCTGGTGGGGCTAATCTGTATGGTGCTTTGGCTACAGGCGTTACCCTGGGTAAGAGGTCAATTCTGAATTCTATATCTCTATTTGGTGGAAGACCAGACAAATCTTCTGGGAATACCTCTGGAAAATCATTGACCACTGAAATCAATCTTTGTTCTTCTTTTTCCTTTTTGGCATTGATTACATAGGCCAAAAATCCTTGACACCCCTTCTACATGCATCTTCTGGTTTTCATGATTGATAACAAACTGGTGCAATGACTCTGATGATCACCAAAAATAACAACTGTTCCTCTATCTGGAAATACTATTCTAACCATCTTCTTATCGCAAACAATGGTGGCTTGATTTTCGGCTAACCAGTCCATTCCCACTAATTCATCAAAATCTTTCACAGGCATGGGAAATAGTCTGATGGGTAGCTTACATCACTCAATCGTGATAGTGCAATTATTGAATACATTGTTCACAGAAACTTGACTATTAGCAGTATCAACTACTAAATTATCGTCTAGTGGCACAGAATTCATGCGAGCATAAAAAACAAATGATGGGGATACAAATGAGAAGTTTGCACCCGAGTCAAATAACACTTTAGCATGAGATGAGTTCACAAGAAATGTGCCTGTTACTACATCGGGTGTAGTTTCTGCTTCATGTTTGGTCATTTGAAAAGATCAACCCTGCGCCCCACCCGATCCTCTGGCCATACATGGTCTCCCACGGTCGGTCGAAGTATTGCTTCCCATAGTGAGCTGTGGAGCTTTCAATTGTGGGCAATTGTTTTTGAAATGATCTAGGGAATTACAATGAAAACATTTTCTGTTTTGTTGACAGAAATTTGAAGTATGCCCAATCTCACCACAATTAAAACACTATGGGTTCTGCATGGCATTCCCCACGGTGATACTGTCGACACCGGGGACAAGATTTTTCCATTGGTTTCTGCATCGTTCTATTATTAAACTTGGTGGTTTTTGATCCTCGATAACTAGCCGAAGACCCTTCCCATTTTCTTTTCTCCATCTGTTTCCCTTTGTTATAAACCCAGATCTGAGAGTAGAACGATTTACACTAGAAGATTGAAAGAGTAAGTAAACAATACGATTAAACAGAGAAATAGCGGCTGCTTTTCTATTATTGAAAAAAAAAGATTACAAACTCTCAAGAAACCCTAATCGACTCTCATATGATTTTGAATCTATCTATTACAAAGAGAAAACTCTTGGTGCTCTTCTATATGTTTTYCTCTATCTGAAACACTCTATTTATAGGCACTAACCTACCAAACCTGGATAAGATTAATGCTATCCAGAACAAGAATAGCCTTATCCAGAATAAGCAAA
>NW_020201821.1:15594-22586 GCF_001531365.2 Cynara cardunculus var. scolymus
GTGACTCTTTAGCACAGAGGCTGGTCTTCTAGACTTAGACGTTTTGGCGCAGATACTTCTTCAATTCGTCTTCTAGCTCTGGATTGTTTCATGAAACTTTTTCAAGTTAATTATTAGCCTCAAAATAAAGCTAACACCTTTCTTCACTTCTATTCTTATTCCTCTTGGTGATTTCTACTTCATCTACTGCCATTGGAAAGGAAGCAGGATTCATTGCTATAACAAACTCCCTAATGGATGGTTTTAGACCCCAAATGTATCGTTATACTTTTCTAGCCTCTGTTGAGATGTATTGCTCAGCAAACCTTGAATATTCTATGAATTTCTCCATGTATTCTATGACTGACCCATAGCTCTGTTCTAACTTTAAGAAATCCTCTTCCATCTGTTTGACCGCTGTTTTAGTGCAGAATTGTTCTTTGAATCTATTCACAAGCTCCGCCTATGTCATAGATTGTAGAATATATGTTTTGGCCAATGATTCTACCTCCCACCAAAACAAAGCATTTGACTTCAAAACAGAAACTGCAAATCTGACTTTATCTGATTCTGCACATCGAATGGTGTTGAACACAGACTCTATCTCTTTGATCCAACACATGGCTTTAAATGGATATTTGTCTCCCGAGAAAGTTGGTGGTTTGTAGGTTAAGAACATCTTTATATCTCCTTCCCGATTATTGATAATTGAAATTATTAGATTAATTTTAACTCTGCGAGTCTCGATTCTGGCAGGAATCCCCATAATGGAAGTCAAGGTTTAGCTTAGCTTTCCCATTTCTTCAGCAAGCATATCTCTGGTTACATATTCTGGTTGAGGTATATGCTTTTGATTCATGTTTTCAGTGTTAGATTTGGCCTGATCTGTATTATTTTCTGGTTAACTAGTTCTGCCTCTGAGCAGTCCTCTGTTCATACCTCTGCCTCTGCCCCTTCCTTTGTCTCTGCCTCTACCTCCAGAGGTGCTAATGGGAGCAAGGATAGGATAATCTCCTTCTTCATTGGTGAGGTTGGGGCAGGTGATCCTTTTTGACCTTCTAAATCTGCTTGTCATCTGCAGATTTTCAAAATTTATAAACATATTTTCTCCTTCCCAAATATAATAAAGTTTCCAAGTTCAGTTATGTACCTATAGATTCAAAATTATATTGGCCAGATGTAATTCAAAAATACCTTACACGCTGTTGGGTTCAAGTATGAGCTTTATTGTTGTATTCAAGTTCTCCATACTTTACATGTTTTGTAATAGTGTAGTTTTATTTCTTCCTTAGTATAAATAGTATTTTTCTTTGTAATTGTCATTAAGCAAGTCATTAGCAATTGTAATATAAAAAATTAGCATTGTAATTTCTCTCTCAATCAATCAAGAAACTTTTGGTGATCTACTCTCTCTTCATCTTATTTCTTGAAGATCTTGATCATGTTTGTATGATTTTGGGAATCACAATTGGTATCAGAGCAGATTGCAGCACTTTTTGATTAGAGGATTAAACAAATTTGCATGAATTTGCACGAATTTAGAGGATTTTCGATCTGTTCATATCTATTCATATATGTTCTTCATCCAGGATCTGTTTTTTGATCATTTTTTGGTTGAATTCTGATTGTTAATCGATTTGATTTGCATCGTTAAATTTGCAATCTGATTTTGAACAAGTTTGATTCACAATATTTTTGATTTTAAACAAGTTTTGAACCTGATTTGATCGATTTTTGAGTTTTTGAATATTGTTGAATGTTCTTCAAAATTCATAAATTTTCATGTTTTTGATCCAAAATTTTGGTTAAAGAGTGTGAAATTTGTGTTTTTGATCGAGTTTTAGTCCGACTAACTCTTAGTCGATTTAGTTTGTTTATCGCTTAAAGCTTGTACGGTTTATACTTGTATTTTTTTTTGTGGATTGAATTTGATCGGATTAGAATAAACCCGTCAAGTCGTGATCGGAGTAAGAGGTAAATCGTTCGACCCTTGTGCGGATAGTTGAGCGATTTAAATAAATTTCTTGGTAAGTTGGTTGGGCTTTGTGCGGATAGTTGAGCGATTTAAATAAATCGCTTCGTAAGTCGGTTTGGCTTTGTGCGGATAGTTGAGCGATTTAAATAAATCGCTTGGCAAGTTTTCTGTGCTTTGTGCGGATATTTGAGCGATTAAGAAAATTCGCTTAACAGGTTTGTATTTTGTGCAATTTATTGTGTGATTTACCAGGTTTGAATCTTTTGAGTGATTGATCTTTGACTTTGACTTTTTGGTCTGATTTGTGAACGGATTTGTGAACGGATTCTGACTTTTGTGATCGATTTAAATCTTTGACTTTGATCTATTTCATTTTAAGCAAACTTATTCGTATTTTGACTAGTTGACCTAGTTGACCTTGACTAGTTGACTTTTTACGTCCGATTTTCATTTTGAAATTTTGACTAAGTGTTGAAAACTTCCGAATTGAGATTTTTAATCAAAATTGATTTTTGTGCCTTGTCCGTATTAATTTTGCTTTATCCGTATAATATTTGCTTAATTGTCAATTTTTTGTTAAGTGTTGATATTTGTATGCTTTGTTGCCCGGACTTCTAATCCGGATAACTTCTTGAAAAGTTTCGTCTTTTGTGATGTTTTGGAGATCCAAAATTTAAAGAAGAAGAAAGAGAAGGAAGTTGTTGATCATTTGGCTTTTGTATCTTAGAAGAAAGAAAAGAAAGTAAAAAGCAGAGCTGGAAAGCAAGTGAAGGAAGTTAGCCAATCAAGTGAATCTGAAAAAGAAGAAAGTAATAGTTCAGATTCAGACTCTGAAATGTCAGAAATCAGACATGCCATGGCAATGCTCACTAAAGCATTCCAGAAGAAGTTCTAGAAACGGCCACACTCGAACAACCAAAGATTCTCGTCGGGTTCAAAATACGAATACAAAGACAAATTTGGCGAGAAGAAGAAATATGAAGAAAAGAGGTTCGAGAAGAAGTATGAGAAGAAATCGGAAGAGAAGAAGAAATTTGGCAAAGGCATGGCTGAAGAAAACACCAAATGTTATAACTGTGGCAAACTAGGCCACTTTGCTGTAAATTGTAGGAAGCCGGTAACTCGAAATACCGACTACTACAAGAATAAACTTCTTCTCTCTAAACAAAGAAATGTCGGGAAAACGCTTATGGCAGAGGATGAGCACTGGTTAAATCTGACTAATGAAGAGGAAGAAACTGAAGCTGTTGCGGACGTGTGCTTGATGGCTAAATCAGATAATTGTTCTTCAGATGAAGAAGAAGAACAGAGTGCTGAAATGAATGAAGAGGTATTGGAGCAATCATGCATTAAACAGATGCATAAGATGATGCTCAAACTCCATTCTTTCCAGCAAGAATTAAAATCAGAAAAAATGCGTTCAAACAATTTTGAAAGAGAATTAAAAACGCAAAAGAAAATTATATTTCATTGTTTAATGAAAATACTGGAAACTTGGACTGGGCAAAATCTTTGTTATCTGAGTCTAAATTATTTCATGAAAAATCCAATATCTTAAAAGCCGAGTTATCTGACTTAAAGGAAAATTATAAATCATTACAATTAGTTAATGAAGAACAAATTGTTAAAATAAGTAAGCTTGAACTTCAAATAATTCAATTAAATGAAAAACTGAAGTCTAAAGAGAAAGTTTTATATAAACGAGGACAAACTGATCAAACCATTTTTCTAAACAAACCATCTGAAGTGAGATTCTTTAACCCTCGGGAAGGTTTGGGGTATAAAAATCCGAATTTTTTAGGAAAAGTTTTATATTATGCCCCGACCTTATACAAATTTGAATAACTTGATTGCGGTCCCGAGTTTTCGGTAAAATTTACAAAATCTTCTGATGAGGTCGAACAACGAGAAGATTACAATCGTCAAAGAAAAAATAAAATTAAAGTTCCGTTTGATTATACAAATCTTAATGAAAGTTACAATAATCAAGACTCTGCACTTTCAACAGATTATTTTCACAGTTATTCAAAAGCAGAGCTTGAATCAAAACCAGCTGAACGAAAGCCTTACACTCCAACTCTTATTTTAGAAAAACAAGTGGTTCAGTTGGAAAAGATTTTAACTGAAGAAAGACTTTCATTTAATAAACAAAAACAAGAATTTTTAAATAAAATTGAAGATTTATAAAATTCTAAGATAAAAACGAAACATGTTGAGTCTGAATATTTTTCATGCGAAAAATCTTTGAGTGAAGCCTCCGATTCAGAAGAAATTAATAATTTTAATGAAGAAATTAATTTTTCAAAAATCTTAAATTCAGATGTTTGTTTAGATAATGAGATTGATCATTTTGATTTTTCGAAAAATTTACCTAGTCATGAAGATTTCATAGTTAAAAACAATATGATTGAGGATTCCGATTTAGCTTCAGACTTTGAAAAGAATTTTAATCAAAAACTTATTTCCGAGGATGTGTATTATAAAAAGAATAAAACTAAAAAGAATTCAAGGAAAGAGAAAAAGCTTACAAAGAAAATTAAACAAAAAGTTCGACATCCAATTAAATCTGATAATTTTGTTTTTCCTATTTTAGATAAGACGATAAAGTTTAAAACTATTTGGAGAGTAAAAGAAGAATACAAATTATCAACTCAACAGAAGAAGAATAAATTTACTAAATATGTATTAAATAATTCGACATTGAATAATTCTATAATAAGATATTCAGTTGATGAATTGTTTGATATAACAAATAGTAAAAATAATTGTTCTCCATGTAGAGTGAATGAATTACGTAAGTCTTTTACTTTGTTTAAACCTTATCATTTCATGCATTCTGTGTTTTCTGCTTTATCTAAGAAATTGTATGTTAAAGAGCGTTGGTTTGGTACATATAGTATACTACCAACAAAATCTGAGCTTAAAGGTCCAAAACTAAAGTAGGTACCGAAACCCAATTGATTCACTTTTCCAGGTTGACCGACATGTATGGTTCTTAGACTCCGGATGTTCTAAGCACATGACTGGTAGAAAAGAACTCTTAGCTAACTATGTTGAATCTTTTGGAGGTACGACAAGGTTTGGAAACAATAAATACGCACCTATCCTTGGATACGGTGATGTAATTTCTGGGAATTTAACTATTAAGAAAGTGTCGTTTGTCGAAGGACTTGGACATAATTTGTTTAGCATAGGTCAATTATGTGATAAAAATATAGAAGTCTGTTTTAAAGATAACCAATGCAACATTCGAACTATTGATGGTAAGGAGCTCTTAGCTGGAATCAGAAGATCAAATCTCTACACAATTGATCTATCCAATACACAAGTAGATACTGATGTCTGCTTGATATCCAAGGCATCCTTGAAGCAGAATTTACTATGGCATCGGCGACTTTCACATCTGAATTTTAAGTATCTTAACAAGTTGGTATGTGACAACTTGGTTAAAGGTATCCTAGAACTGAAGTTTCATAAAGACCATGTATGTGGTGCATGCGAGATGAGCAAAATGAAGAAAGCTTCACACAAGTTGAAGACAGAGTTCAATACCGAACGTCCTTTACACTTACTTCATATGGATCTTTGCGGTCCTACAAGAGTCCAAAGTATCAATGGGAAGAAGTATGTGCTGGTTATAGTAGATGACTATTCCAGATATACCTAGGTTCACTTTCTGAGATCAAAGGATGAAGCGGCCAAAACAATTATTTCATTCTTGAAGATAGTTCAGAATAATTTGCAACTTCAAGTTCAGAAAATCAGAACTGACAACGAAACTGAATTCAAGAACAACACACTCAGTTCATTCCTAGAATCCATGGGTATTTCACATACGTTTTCAGCAACCCGGACATCGCAACAAAATGGTGTGGTCGAATGAAAGAACAGAACGTTGGTGGAAGCGGTGCAAACATTACTTACATGTTCCAGTCTTCCATTATTTCTATGGACTGAAGCAGTAGCGACTGCTTGTTTTACCCAGAACCGCTCTCTTGTAAATAAAAGGTTTGGTAAAACTTTGCATGAAATAATAAATAAAAGAATACCTAATATCAAATTCTTCCGAGTTTTTGGTTGCAGTTGTTTCATATTAAATGACAAATAGGACAGAGGGAAGTTCGCTGCTAAAGCTGATGAAGCTGTCTTTGTTGGCTACTCAAAGACATCTGCCGCATATAGGGTCTACAATAAACGGACCAAAATCATCAATGAAAGTGTAAACATTTCCTTTGATGAAGTCATTGATGTGGCTTCGGAACAATTCAGTTTAGGACCCAGGCTGATAATTAACATCTCGCGGAAAGGTGATCAACCTGAGTCTTCTAATTCTGATAAAGCTGATTTAGATTCTTTATTTGAGAACTTCTATGAAGAATATTTTGAAAATAAATCTAATCAGTCTAATGTTTTGTCCAKGGAAAATTCWAGTGAACAAYAGTTATCTGGTCCATCTCCYGATGTGCCAGTAACTGAAACAGAAGAGGAAACAAAAGTACTGAATGAAGAAATAGAGATGGAAGATCCGAATAATTCCGTTCAGTGTGAAGAGGGTGAAAATTCTGGAGTGCAAGAGGTATCAGTTGAACAAGATGATAATAATTTATCTGAACCAGATATTCAACCTATTCAAGTTCCTAATATTGATTCTTCACCTGAACCAGTTCCTTTAAACTCCCCAAATGTAACGCCCCCAAAATCGTACATTGCATATAACATATATATCATACATAGAATACATGTTATCTCCCACATAGGTCCATAATACAAAAGTTTATAAATTACATAGAACAAACTTTTTTTCCAAAAGTACATGCTCTTGTATCCTAGCATCCAAGCTTCAATATATAGAAAACCATATAGGGAAGTAATTCACATAATACTCTATCCCTTATTATCATTACCTGCACACATATTTTTTAAAACACAAAAATGAGGGTTAAACATGAATGTCTAGTGAGGTTCCCTTTTTATGTAATGCAGGGTGAAGATCACCAAAACATATATTTCAAATACTCCATAGGTAACAAATTCTAAA
>NW_020201821.1:23556-29299 GCF_001531365.2 Cynara cardunculus var. scolymus
GTAGTTTAAAACTCACAGGTTATATCAAAACAGTAGTTAAACTCACCTTAAAATAACAGATTCTGCAGATTATCACGCAGCAAATCACAGAATCTTTAAACAGCGATTTTCTTGAAGAATATTTTTCAAGAACTTCTTTCAAGAACACTTTCACCGTCTTTAAATTTCTCTTGTATATTTTGTAAAATAGTGAACTGATAAGGTCCTTACCTTATCCTCTTTCTTTTATATGTAGGATGAGGCGGTGGTAAATATCTTTCAATATAAAATCATTTAGGCGGTGGAAAGATAAAATTTTATAATCAACCTTTCTTAACCATGAAGGTTTGGATTCTATTATTCCCACATATTATTATCATATAACCACCTATAAACTTTCCACTTGCATGCATAATATCCAATTACCACCCATGTGCACATAATTCATGCATTTATCTTTAAGACAACATGCATGCTATCACATAATGAACATAATGAACATATAAATTTACCTCAACCCAGGTTTACAGAAAACCCAGTTATAACATTCACTCCCCCTTAAAAGAATTCTGTCCCGGAATTCACTCAAATAACCATGGATATTGGGTTCTCATATCAGACTCCAGTTCCCACGTTGCTTCTGAACCCTTACGAAAATGCCACTATACTTTTACCAGACTAATATCTTTATTTCTCAAGGCCTTAGTCTTTCTATCAGTTATTGCTTYTGGTGTCTCGATGAAATTCAACTTATTATCAGGTTTGATCTCAGGAAGTGGTATCGCTAGACTTGGGTCTGCCAAACACTTACGCAGATTTGATACATGAAAGGTGYTGTGAATCTGACTWAGTTCTTYTGGTAGTTCCAAWTGATAGGCTACTGGCCCAACCCGTTTGCAGATTCTTAAGGGTCCAATATATCTTGGGCTAAGCTTTCCTTTCTTCCCAAACCTCATAACACCCTTCCATGGAGATACCTTCAACATTACAAAATACCTATGTTGAACTCAATCGGTTTTCTCCTTTTGTCAGTATAATTCTTTTGTCGATCTTGAGCAGTCTTAATTCTTGCTCAAATTTGTTCAATCTTTTCGGATGTTATTTGTACAATTTCTGGCCCGGTTAACTATTTTTCACCTACCTCATTCCAACATAACGGTGTCCGACATTTTCTGCCATACAAGACTTTATAAGGTGCTGCTTGAATGCTGGAGTGATAACTGTTATTGTAGACAAATTCTATCAATGGTAAATGTTCATCCCATGATCCTCCAAAGTCACTGACACAAGTTCTCAACATGTCTTCAAGAGTTTGGATGGTTCTTTCACTTTGTCCATCCGTTTGGGGGTGATAAGTTGTACTCAATCTGATTTGAGATCCCAAATCTCTTTGTAGACTTTCCCAGAATTTGGAAGTAAAATGACTGTGACGGTCAGAAATAATGGACAATGGAACACCATGTCTGGTCACGATTTCTTTGATGTATAATTGAGCTAACTTTTCCAATGAATAAGTCTCTTTCATTGGTAGGAAATGTGCAGACTTTGATAAACGGTCCACTATTACCCATATTGCATCATAACCCTTTACTGTTCGAGGTAGTTTCATGATGAAGTCCATTGTAATGTGATCCCATTTCTAGGTTGGTATCTCTAATTATTGCAAGTTTCCATATGGTCTTTGATGTTCAATTTTAACTTGTAAACAAGTTAAGCATTGCTCCACATACCTTGCTATGGTTTTCTTGAGACCTGGCGACCAATAAAATGCCTTCAAATCTTTGTACATTTTGTTGGTACCTGGATGTACTGAGTAACAGGACTTATGGCTTTCGTTTAGGATAGTTTCTCGTGTATTCCTATAACTTGGTACCCAAATTCGTCCTTGCAAGCATAAAATTCCTTCATTGTTGGTTTTCATAATAGAAATTATTTTTCCCACTTTTTCAGACTTCTGATTTTCTTCTTTAACAGCTTCTCTTTGGTTTTTCAAAATCTCTTGGTGAAGGTCTGGAGTTAGACAAATTTTCATTGCTCTGATCGTGCCACTTCTTTCTTTTCGGCTCAAGGCATCAGCCACCACGTTTGCCTTTTCTGGATGGTAGAGAATCTCACAATCATATTCATTAACAAGTTCAATCCATCGCCTCTACCTCATATTCAGATCCTTCTGGTTGAATAAATGTTGTAAGCTTTTGTGATCTGTAAAGATTTGACATTTAGTTCCTACAAGATAGTGTCTCCATATCTTTAGTGCGAAGACCATAGCTGCTAGTTCCATATCATGGGTAGGATATTGTTTTTCATGATCCTTTAGTTGGCGAGATGCATAAGATATGACATTTCCCTTCTGCATCAATACACAACCTAATCCCAATTTTGATGCATCGTTGTATACTATGAAGTCCTCTGTTCCATCAGGCAGAGATAGAATTGGAACACTACGAAGGTGATCCTTTAACACTTGAAAAGCTTTCTGTTGTTACGCCTCCCATTGGAACTTGACATTATTTCGGGTTAACTTGGTTAATGGTACGACTATTTTTGTAAAGTTCTGTATAAACTTATGGTAATATCCTACCAATCCCAAAAAGCTTCGGATTTCAGATGGGGATTTTGGTACTTCCCACTTGGCAATCGCTTCAATTTTTGTGGGATCTACCTGTATTCCTCTTTCTGATATCACGTGCCCCAAAAACTGAACTTTTCGCAACCAAAACTCGCATTTTGACAGCTTAGCATATAACTTTTCTTTTCTTAAGAGACTCAGGACCAAACGGAGGTGCTCTGCATGTTCTTCCTCTGTCTTTGAAAAAATCAAAATGTCGTCGATGAATACAATCACAAACTTATCAAGATATTCTCGACATACTCTGTTCATTAAGTCCATGAAGGCTGCGGGTGCATTAGTTAATTCAAAAGGCATAACCAAAAATTCATGATGTCCGTACCTTGTTCTGAAAGCAGTCTTAGGAATGTCTTCATTTCTTACCTTTAGTTGGTCATATCCAGATCGTAGATCAATTTTGGAAAAGTGGCTACCCCTACTAACTGATCAAACAGATCGTCTATCCTAGGTAATGGATATTTATTTTTGATCGTTAGTTTGTTGAGTTCTCGGTAATCTATACACATTTGCATAGACCCATTTTTCTTTTTGACAAATAGAAGTGGGGCTCCCCATGGTGATGTACTTGGTCTAATAAAGCCTTTATCAAGTAGATCTTCTAACTGAGTGACTAATTCTTTCAACTCTGATGGGGCTAATCTGTACGGTGCTTTGGCTACAGGCATTGCCTCGGGTAAGAGATCAATTCTAAATTCTATATCTCTATCTGGTGGAAGACCAGATAAATCTTCCAGAAATACTTCTGGAAAATTACTGACCCACTGGAATCAATCTCTGTTCTTCTTTTTCCTTTTTGGCATTGATTACATAGGCCATAAATCCTTGACACCCCTTCTGCAGGCATCTTCTGGATTTCATCACTGATAACAAAGCAGTGTAATGACTCTGATGGTTACCAATAATAACAATTGTTCTTCTATCTGGTAATACTATTATAATCATCTTTTTATTGCAAACAATGCTAGCTTGATTTTCAGCCAACCAGTCCATCCCTACTACTACATCAAAATCTTTCATAGGCATGGGAAATAGTCTGATGGGTAGCTTATATCCCTCAACCACAATGATGCAGTCTTTAAACACATAATTCACAGATACTTGACCGTTAGCAGTATCAACTACCAACTTGTCGTCAAGTGGTACAAAATTCATACGAGCATATAAAGCAAATGATGGAGATACAAATGAGAAATTTGCACCCGAGTCAAATAACACTTTAGCATGAGATGAGTTCACAAGAAAAGTATCTGTTACTACATCGGGTGTAGTTTTTGCTTCATGTTTGGTCATTTGAAAAGATCGACCCCGCGCCCCACTCGATCCTCTGCCCATACTTGGTCTCCCACGGCCGGTCGAAGTATGGCTTCCCATAGTGAGCTGTGGATTTTTCAATTGTGGGCAATTATTCTTAAAATGATCTGGTGAATTACAATGGAAACATTTTCTGTTTTGTCGGCAGAAATTTGAAGTATGCCCAATTTCACCACAATTAAAACATTTTATGGGTTCTGTTCGACATTCTCCTCGGTGGTACTGTCGACACCGGGGACAGGCTCTCTCTATCGGTCTCTGCATTGCTCTATTGTTAAACTTGGTAGTTTTTGATCCTCGATAACTAGCTGAAGATCCTTCCCATTTTCTTTTCTCCATCTGCTTCCCTTCTTCGCTTCTATTCTTATTTCTTTCGCTGATCTCTGCTGCATCTACTGCCATTGGAAAGATAGCAATATTCATTGCTATAACAAATTCTCTGATGGATGGTTTTAGACCCCAAATATATCGTTCTACTTTTCTAGCCTCTGTTGAGATGTAATGCTCAGCAAACCTTGAATATTCTTTGAATTTCTCTGTGTATTCTCTAACTGACCAAGAGTTCTGTTCCAACTTTAAGAACTTCTCTTCTGTCTGTTTGACCGCTGTTTTAGGACAAAATTGTTCTTTAAATCTATTTACAAACTCCGCCCATGCCATCGTTTGTAAGATATCTATTTTGGCCAATGATTCCACCTCCCACCAAAACAAAGCATTTGACTTTAAAATAGAGACTGCAAATCTAACTTTATCTGATTCTGCACATCGAATGGTGTTGAATACAGACTCTATCTCTTTGATCCAACACATAGCTTTAATCGGATCTCTGTTTCTTGAGAAGGTTGGTGGTTTGCAAGTTAAAAACATTTTTATGTCTCCTTCTCTATTATTGACAACTGGAGCTGCTGGGTTAATTTCAACTCTGCCAGTCTCGATTCTGGTAGGAATTCCCATAATGGAAGTCAAGGTTCCTCTTAGCTTTCCCATTTCTTCARCAAACATGTCTCTGGTCACGTATTCTGGTTGGGGTATCTGTTCCTGATTCATATTTTCAGAATTGGATTCTGCTTGATCTGTATTGTTTTCTGGTTGACTAGCTCTGCCTTGACCTCTGCCTCTGCCCCTTCCTCTGCTTCTGCCTCTGCCCTCAGAGGTACCAATAGGAGCTATAATAGGAGAATCTTCTTCTTCGTTAGTGGGGTTGGGGCGGGTGATCCTCTCTGACCTTCTAGATCTACTTGTCATCTGTAGATTTCAAAATTCATAAACATATCTTCACATTCCTAAATATAATAAAGTTTTCAAGTTCAGTTATGTACCTGTAAATTCAAAATTACATTGGCCAGATGTAATCCGAAAAATACCTTACACACTGATCTCTTAATTTATCATATTTATTCCATTGGTGCTAACTTTGTCTGGGACCCTAATATGCAATGAAACAGTTTAAGTCTAGGCATCATGCATGTGAATACCTAAATCGCTTAAACTCAGACTTTGATACCAACTCTGTAACGCCCCCAAAGCATACATTGCATTGCATATAACATACATATCATACATAGAATACATGTTATCTCCCACATAGGTCCATAATACAAAAGTTTATAAATTACATAGACCAAATTTTTTTTCCCAAAAGTACATGCTCTTGTATCCTAGCATCCAAGCATCAATACATAGCAAAGCATATAGGGAAGTAATTCACATAATGCTCTATCCCTTATTATCATTACCTGCACACATATTTTTGAAAACACAAAAATGAGGGTTAGACATGAATGTCTAGTGAGGTTCCCTTTTTATGTAATGCAGGGTGAAGAT
>NW_020201821.1:30430-37182 GCF_001531365.2 Cynara cardunculus var. scolymus
AAAACTCACAGGTTATATCAAAACAGTAGTTAAACTCACTTTAAAATAACAGATTCTGCAGATTATCACGCAGCAAATCACAGAATCTTTAAACAACGATTTTCTTCAAGAATATTTTTCAGGAAATTCTTTCAAGAACACTTTCACCATCTTTAAATTTCTCTTGTATATTTTGTAAAATAGTGAACTGATAAGGTCCTTACCTTATCCTTTTTCTTTTATACATAGGATGAGACGATGGTAAATATCTTTCAATATAAAATCATTTAGGCGGTGGAAAGAAGAAATTTTATAATCAACCTTTCTTAACCATGAAGGTTTGGATTATAATATTCCCACATATTATTATCATATAACCGCCTATAAACTTTCCACATGCATGCATAATATCCAATTACCACACATGTGCACATAATTCATGCATTTATCTTTAAGACAACATGCATGCTATCACATAATTCACATAATGAACACATAATTTTACCTCAACCTAGGTTTGGAGAAAACCCAGTTATAACACCAAATACCTACACTAATCAAAATTCAGACCAAAGCTCCTATATTCCCCCTACCTATAGCAAGAAGTGGACCCAAAATCACCCAATACATCAAGTAATTGGTGATCCATTAGCACCTATTCGTACACGGTCTGCAACGGCTAATGAATGTCTTTATTCCACGTTCTTGAGTACTATTGAGCCGACTAAGGTTTCTGAAGCCTTAGCTGATCTGGATTGGATTTTAGCAATGCAAGAAGAGTTGAACCAGTTCGAAGCACTCAAAGTCTGGAGATTGGTACCTCGTCCCAACAACAAAATGATTATGGGTACTAAATGGGTATTCAAAAATAAAAAGGACGAAGATGGTGTTGTAGTCAGAAATAAGGCCCGACTTGTTGCTAAAGGATATAATGAACAAGAAGGCGTTGACTACGACGAAACTTTTGCCCCGGTTGCAAGGCATGAAGCAATACGAATGTTTTTTGCGTACGCGGCACACAAGTGCTTCACGGTGTACAAGATGGACGTCAAGACAACATTATTGTATGGACTTCTCAAAGAGGAAGTCTATGTCTCACAACCAGAGGGTTTTGTTGATCAGTCAAAGCCGAATCATGTCTACATCCTTGATCGAGCTCTTTACGGCCTTAAACAAGCTCCGAGAGCCTGGTATGACATCTTATCAGAGTTTCTGGTAAAGTCAGGCTTCTCGAAAAGTAATATTGACACAACCCTCTTTATTAAAAAGCAGAAGTACGATATTATTTTGATACAAATTTATGTAGACGACATAATATTTGGATCCACAAACCCCAAATACTGTAAAAACTTTTATGCCTTGATGGTTTCCCATTTTAAAATGAGTATGATGGGTGAGATGAACTTCTTTTTAGGTCTTCAAGTAAAACAATTATCTTCGGGTATCTTTATTTGTCAAAAAAAATATATTTTAGATATCCTGAAGAAATTTAATATGGAAAACTGTTCATCTATCAAAACACCTATGGCTTATGGAACGAAAATCCATGCTGATCATTCTGGAAAAGCTGTTGATCAGAAAACATATCGAGGCATGATAGGTTCTTTGATGTATTTGACGTCTTGTAGACCTGATATAATGTTTTTAACACATCTTTGTGTCAGATATCAGTCTAATCCAAAGGAGACCCATCTTAATGCCGTTAAGCGCATTTTCCATTATCTTAAAGGAACTGCTAATCTTGGACTCTGGTATCCCAAGGATACTAGTTTTGAACTGACAGCTTATTCAGATGCAGACTATGCAGACTGTATGTTGGACAGGAAAAGTACAACGGGACATCTACAGTTTTTGGGAGACAAGTTAGTCAGCTGGGCATCAAAGAAACAGAACTGCGTCTCCATTTCCACTGCCGAAGCAGAATATGTAGCTGCTGCAAGCTGCTATTCTCAAGTGCTATGGATGCAGAGACAGCTCAGAGACTACTGGCTCTATTTTAATAAAATTCCAATTTACTCTAATTCCAAAAGTGCTATTTCAATTTCATGTAATCCTGTTCAACACACTAAAACCAAGCATATAGATATCCGGTATCATTTTATTAAAGATCWTGTAGAGAAAGGAACCATTGAACTGTATTTTGTAAATACATAATTTCAATTAGCTGACTTATTTATGAAGGCTTTAGATGAAAAATGCTTCAGCTTTCTTGTATCTAAGTTAGGTATGTTAAATTTGAAAATTTGAATTTTTATTAAAAACAGTTCAATTTATTGAATTGTATTTAATTCAAATTCATTTAGTCAACTATCTGTATTTCATAAATACAAGTTAATGTTACAATTTTTCTATCTGATTTTAAATTTCTTGATCATGGGAATCTATATTTGAGGGGGAGTGTGTAATTTTATCTGTTTTTGAATATCTGATCATATTTTAAGGGGGAGTGAATTTTATCTGTATTGAACTAACACTTTTTATTTTTCTTACAGGTATTTTGAGTATTATCTAATTTTTGAAAGATGTAGTGTTTAGAAATATAAGTGTTTGGTCGATTTAGTCTAATCCGGACAACACTTGTCCTATTTAATACAAATCCGGATAACACTTGTCCGATTTAGACTAAACCGGACAAAAGGCTATATGATAAACTCTTATCCGGATAAGGTTAGATATACTTTACATGGGATTGAAAGGATTAGTAAATCGCTTGTTTGATTTGACCGGATTCTTAAATCGCTTGATTCTTTTATTCTTTCAAGTCCTTAAATCGTTCATTTTATGAGCGATTTAATCATTCTTTTGAGCGATTTAGTCTTCTTCGTTGAGCGATTTATTTTTTAATCGTTTGAACCTTGAGCGATTTATTCTTTAATCGTTTGAACCTTGAGCGATTTATTCTTAAACCGGACAAGTCTTGACCGATATTCTTCTAAATCGTCTATGCCTTTAGCGATTTATTCTCCGGATAAACACTTGGTTGATTCTTAATCCATAAATCGGACACCTCTTGACCGATTTAATCTAATCCGGACAACCCTTGAGCGGTTTAGAATTTGAATGGTTTTTGACTTTGACTATAAATAATCGACTCATTTTTACTTTTCACTTTTTACTCTTATTACTATTCATCTTCGTCTCCGCTGTTTCAACCTGGTTAATCGCTCAAAGTTTATTTGATTCTCCATTTCATCTTTCTTCTAATCAAGGTTTATGTCTATTTGATCATATCAACTTCTGTAATACCTTTACAATGGACTTTGATGAACTATTTAGAAATGTGTTGGTTTTGACCGGACTTCTCACCGGAGAAGGTGACCGGAGAAAACTCCGATCAACCTTAATTCGGTTGATGATTGTCCGGATTTGTTTTTCTAGAGTTAGGATATTTTTTTTCTTTGTTGACCGGATTTGAAGTCCGATTAATTTTGTTTTAGTTTTATTTTTTTTAGTTAGTTATTTTTTTTAGATTTCTTTTATGTTTATCTTTTTGTTTTGTTTTAATTTTTTTTAGTTTCAGTTCATTGAATCTTTTTGAATAATATGCGTTCTAATATTTTAAACTGTTTACAGGTAAATGGCAAATGTTCAACATCAATCTGACGAGGAATCTCATATTCATTCGGTCAGATTTGATAATATCCCAAACCCATCAAATCAACCCATTCCCTCTAAAATCCTTTTTCCTCAATTCAAACATCTCGAAATAAAACCAAATAACCATGCCTATAATTTTGATATGCCAGCTGAATATCCAATCATCCCTGAAATACTGAAAGGACCCCCTATAGCCTACTCCTTATCAGCCAATACACCTGTTCCAATGGTGTATCTACAACAATTTTGGAGTACGCCTACTCTGGCAAAAGACGGCGACACCATGTACTTTGAAGGAGAAGTTGATGAATATGTCAGCCGTCTGACATTAACACGACTAAGAATGATTCTCCGTCTCCTCGGACCAGGCTCTACCGTATATGAAAAAATTGTAACAGATAACCAACTATGCCTAGACATCAAGAGGTTGGGATACTCGGCAGAGTTAACTAACCTGACACAGTTCAAAAGACGTTTTCTGCCTCTATCTGGCATCTGTTGTTCTCCATCCTAAATAGATGTCTGACATCCAAGATTGCGGGGATAGATACTTGCAGCAGTTCTTTCCTCAAATTCTTTCACGAGATAGTCTTCTCGCGCAATTATGACTATGCCCTAGTTATCTGGAATGAACTGGTGGAGCTTATGAACGCAAAGCGATTTCCTTCTAAAGCCAGAAAATTTGTGCCCTTCCAGAGATTTCTACAATTAATCATAAAGGCAATGATGAATGCGAATGAAGACATTCCGGCTAGATCCAATGCTGAAATGGGGCCGACATTCGTCATGTCTAGAATTCGGCAGCATACTGAAGTTGAAGACTTGGACTCCATAATGGAAATACCACCAGAGCTCATTGCCTTGGCTGATCAGACTGCTCAGTGTGTGATAGATTATAGGAGAATGATAGATCCTATAGTTCAACCAGAACCGGTTGAACTTGCCCCGGGATCACCTCATGCCTCAGTTGTGAGAGAGGTGTTAGAGATAGATGAGAGAGTTCAGGAACAGGAGTCACCTGAACAGGGTAGTGTGCTGAGGGAAAATGAAATAGAGAGGGGTGAACAGGAGGGGGAGCATTTGATCGGCAAAGTACTTCATCTGATAGTACTTCCACAACTTCTTCAAGTTCGGAAGATACTGAAACTGACAACGGGGCAACTCTTGGTGATCATGATGATGATGATAATAATGATGATGGAGCCGATGACCATGCACAAACTATTCGTTCACAAAATATTCCAGTTGGAGCATTGGTTGATGATATCAACGACATATTTCCAGAAATTCCTACTCAATAGACTTGTCCAAGTCTACATTCATTGTCATTTGATGTTGAAGATTTTGGAGATCAATTTGATGAATATGATCGTATTCTAGTAGGTGTTGAAGATGAGGGAGATATAGTTGAAAATGTTGAGAGGGTGTGTGAAAGGGACGAAGAAAAACATGGTGAGGGTGTGAGTGGAGCAGAAAAAGAATATCATGCTCCTTGTCTAGCCGAAACACATAGCCGGGCACCCACATCTACTACTGACATTCATTCATTGAATGTTGGTATTGAACAAGATATAGTTAGCCCAGCTATGCAAATGCATACCCCACCCATCCACTTAATTGGTTCTCAACAACCAATTGTTTCAATTGAACAACGGGATATAGCACATCCGCTAACTACTTCTCATTCGGAGAATGTAGTTATTGAAATAAGTAGGTCGCTGCCCCAGCCTACGACATCGATTCTGTGCACCTCGAGTCTAGCGCTGATACACATAGGTACACACGAGTCTAGAGCATCTGTTGCTCCATGTGCAGTTCTTAGTGAACTTGCTGGAACGACCAGAGTGGTGTCATTTGGCATTTCACAAGGACAGGTCAGAAGTCCTACCAATGCTACCATCATGCCAACATTGAACGTAGGCACAACAGTTTTTTCTACTGTTGTTTCAACTGGTAATCTAAGTGATCCAGGTGTTAGCTTACCACACTTTGTGTCACATAAATATCTGGATGGCGCCCTGTGAGGTCTAATTTCACTGATCAATCTTCATAATCTTCATATCAATGTGGCAGATCTGGATTTTCATGTAAGAACACTAAGAACAATGTTGAGAGAAAAAGTCAAACAATACAATTCAGTCAACTCTCTTAATACGTATAAAATGTTACAAATGAGCTCCTCTTCCTACTAATTACAAAGACCACTACCTATTTATATGGTCAAACTAACAACGCAAAGTCAAAGTCAAACCTCTAAAGAAAAGTCAAACACGCTGACTTTTACAATTAAAGACGATTTATGAACTTTCAAGACGAATACAATTAATACTGATTTCTCAGTCCTAACATTCTCCCCCTTTGTATTCAAACTTGAAAGAAAAATCTGCGCTTTGAGTCCTTGTTTGAACTTTGAAACTTTATGCACAATATGTCTTCTTCAAATGAAATCTTAAACATGTAATCTTTAAACAATCAACTGTTGAGAAAGATCTTCTAGCATTCTCCCCCTCGAATGTAGAATCACGGTGATCTTCTCTTTTAACAATATAGATAAAAAATAATCTTCAGAAACACTATACAAGATTTGATCTTCAAAGGATCTTCAGAAAACAAGTCTTCAGTAAACTTTTATGAAAAATGATCTTCACATTCAACATCTCTCAGTCATTGTAGTACACAAATAATCTTTCTTTAATCATCTTCAGTCACACTTCTTCTTTTGAGTCTTTTGCCATTTTCGAAGTTACTCCCCCCTTGATCTTTGCATCAAATTCCCTTTAACAATGTTCAGAAATGAATATTTCATTCATTATTACATATACTCCCCCTTATGATGAAATGAGAATCATTCCATCATACAAAAGATGAATGAAATTTTTCGTTTAAGCCGTCAAATCATGAAATTGTAAGTAGATCTTTGCAAATCCACCTATTTAATCTTTTCAGATTAAGGGAATAGGGAGGTAACAACCAATTTCAACGTATGAAATTGTTTTCAATCTTATATAAGATTGGCCTGTGAGTATAACAGATATACTCAGTAAAACAAATGTACTGTATATATGAGACTTTTTGATGCTCATCTCACCAGGTCTTCAATCATCGATAGCTAAAAAATAGCATATCTATGAACGTTTTAGCAAATTAACATATAAAATGCTAAATCTGTGTAGTGT
>NW_020201821.1:37682-38506 GCF_001531365.2 Cynara cardunculus var. scolymus
ATGATCACAATGAATGATCAAAAATATTATTTCATTAAAACACAATGATCAGATAAAAGTTTAATCAAATAATTTGGCTTTAAGCACAATCAATAAAGAATGAAGCGACAACGATTATTTGATATTGTACGAGAGAAGTGAATGAAGATCTGTAAGAACAAGTTTACAGATTATGATATAAAAAAAATGAATGAATGTATATGAATCAGTCAAAGAAAAAACAATATCTAAAAACAAAATTGAATACAAACGAGTGTATTATCACCGATTTTTTTTCATATAAGAGACGTGATAATAACAGTTTGAAGAATAGCTGAAACAGGTATTGGAATTATGTACGATGAGAAGTTACGCAAGTAAAATCTCAGGAAATACCTGTTCAGAAAATGTACTCGTTATCTCAAAAAGAATCAATTTCCAAAAACAATTATTGAACTTTCTAGAGAAACTCCCCCTAGAAAGTAGATTTAAGTAATGAATCATTTAAGCTCAAAAATTAAAATGAAAACATTTGAAGAACGGGTTCTAAACTGGGTGTTTAGAAACCTTAGTTTGAAATAAGTCACAACTCCCCCTGCATCGGTGTATCTTTGAAATGATATTCTGATCAGCATAAATTTGACACACCTGCAAAACCAAATCAAGTAGATTTTGGTACCCAAACGAACTTGGGTCCTAATATGTTAGTGTTTGGTTGAGCTATGCTGTAACTTCCAAACCATTTCTTTCTATAAGATGTATTCTTTTCAGGACTATGAACATGATGACCAGGATTAAAATATGAATCGTACGAGTAATTGTGATCATACCTGTTCTTACCTTTC
>NW_020201821.1:39936-48175 GCF_001531365.2 Cynara cardunculus var. scolymus
GATATTCTTTAGTATAAAAAACTGCCATTTCAAAAAATAGATTGATCAGATAAGGATCTATGCAGTGAAATCAGATAAAAGAAATATGAACAGTTAAGCTCAAAAAGAATAGAAAAACAACAAAAACTGAAAAACTCACAAAAACAGATATACAATGATCCAAAAAGAAAATCTAAACACAAACAAACTAAGAAACCAAAAACAGTCCAAAAAAATAATCTCCAAGTCCAAAAACTGAGTTTAGTCCAAACCAAATATCAACAATAGTATGAACAATACAAATGTGAATCTTGAAAATATTCTATCTGCTCTCTTGAATGCTTCTCGTATGGATGCATTTCTCCCGACTCTTAATTGGGCAACACGTTCGTATCAGTCACTTTGCACCAAACAGCTCACTTTCTGTCACAGTAAGTATCTAAACCAGATCCTGCTGTTACTCTTAGCTTCTCCTATGACCAACCTGTCACACTTAAAAAAAAACTGCAGCTTCAAGACTTCTAACAGCAAGATTAACACCAAATCTGTGCAGTCACAAAAGCTTCTATATGCAAAAGTGGACAAAAGATGCAATTCACAAAAATTTAGTAGACTGAATTCCAAATCCGATCAAGAAACAGTTGAGCGATATGAATTCACAAATCTGATTGAGAGCACAGGTAGTGTCAATCACAAAGGTCAAACACAATGAATCTTGCAAAGAACTTGTCACCTGCACACTGTCACAGTCACAGTTTGAGTGTAAACCAATCATAACTAGAACATTAAATTTGTCACAGCTTGAGGTTTAAACTGAACACAACAATGAATGTAAACCTGACAAAACAGATTGAACTCAAAACAGATTGAACTCAAAACACGACAGCTTAAGAGTATAAACCGGCTGTGTAACTGTGTAAACAGCTCTTAAACAGCACACAATAGCAGCGCAAAAACAGATTTAAGTATACACAATAGCTTCAAAATGCAATACCTGTAACTGTTTCAAACCTGTACCTGTCTAAACACTAACAGATTTAAACCTGTGTTTAAATTGCAAAAACAGATTTAAACACAACTGCTGTTTCTGTTTTTTGTTTCAAATTGCAAAAACAGATTTAAGTGTTCAGATTTAAGTGTACCTGAGGAGCTTACCAACTGCTGTTTAAACCTGTTGCTGTCTTCTTACCAAACACAAACACAGCACTTAAACAAATTACAACAACTTGTTGCTGCAGCTGTGTTTGTTGCTGTCTAAACACAGCACAGCACAGCCCTGCTGTTAGTCTTCTTCTGTTTGAGTAGCTTCTATCTTCTCTTAAACCAAAACCACAAACATGTTAGTGTTAGCTTCTGTTTGAACTGCTACACACTGCTGTTACCAACACAACACATTTACTACACTAAAACAGCTCAAAACAGTTGATGTTGTTTTGTTTGCTGCTGCTGCTTGCAGAAAATGAAGCAGTTGCTGTTCTTATTGACAAATCAAGACCACAATCAAGACCTGCTTAAACACTGCACACAACTGCTTAAAACAAAAACATGTAAAAACAGTTTAAACCTGTCAAAATGTAGTTGYTGTTAAGCCTGCTCAAACTTGTAAAAACAGTTTAAACCTGCTGTGTAAAAACAGTYCTGTCTTGAGTTTAAATCAAAACAATCTGCTGAGCTGCTATGTATGATCAATGGTCAGCTTTACTTTAATCAAAACAGGTAGGACAAACCTGTTTTAGCAAGAGTCAGCAGACACTATTTCCTCCTGATTAAACTTGTGAAATCTGGGCATTATTAGAGTATGACAGCAAGCATGTTTAACAAAACAGCAAACACTTTCTTCTCCACAAAAACAGCCTACTAAACTTTTGTTAATCACTATACAACCTGCTAGTTGTTGATGTTACTAAACCAAAACCCAAGTCAAAAACAGAACACAATGCTACACTGTATAAGATATCTTCTGTTCCAGTCCTCATATCACAAACCTGTCAATACTTGAAGATAAACCGGACAACATAAGAGAATAAACCTGTTAAAAGTCTAAACCGGACAYAKGCAAKAGCATAAACCTTTTAGCATAGAAAACAAATTGGACAACATAAGAGCAATTTAAGAAATATGATCAACTCAATCAACAATTATGTTGAATCRAATCAAATCAAGAAACGATGTACACCCAATTTGGATAAAAAAACAGAGAATGATATAGGAATCTGGGTAAATGAAATCAAGCGGATTAGAAGTCCGCTCAACTTTCTTTGATGTACAAGTCCTAAAATTGATCAAGACTAACCTGCTGAATGAATCAGAGCACTAATCCGGTCAAGAGGTGACCGGTTTACCTTTAATCCGCTTAAGTAGTGTGCGGTGTAGATGAACACCGCTCAAGAAATCCGRTGATGCTTTGTGCGGTTTACTCAGTCTAGAAACCGATTGATAAGTATTAACCGGTGAACAATCCGATTCACGAAGCTTACACCACCTTCGATTTAACAAGAGTTCTGCGGTTTATCTCCAGTCCGCTTAAACTTTGATTTAGGAACAAGAACTAGTGTGCGGTTTAGTTGGAGTGATTGTGAGCAGAGTGATGAACAATGTAACCAGACTCTTTATCCGGTCAAACTAATGTGGGCCAAAAATGAAAAGCCCAAAAAAAATCTACTAGTTTAATCCGGATGTACAATGGACGGTGTAACAAGAAAATCAAACAAAACAAAACAAAAACAGATTAAAACTAACAAAAACTAAAAGAAATTTAACAAAAATTGTATCAAAAACACTGACATTTAAAAAAAATCAAGAACACGAAAAAATTTAAAAACACAAAAATCCGATTAAATCTTGATAAAAATTGATCAAATCAGAAAAGTTTGTGAATAACAAAGATTCACAATTCAATTTCGAGCATTTTGATCCTTTTTATAACACGAAAACACAAGATTTTTATGAAAAATCGGATCAAAATCCAAAAAAATCAAGAACACTCAAAAACATAAAAAAAATTCCAGAAAAAATTTCACTTATCATCTCAAGAAATTGATTTCTTCATTTCTGATTTCTTGCATCCCGCTCTGATACCAATTGTGAGGTCTAATTTCACTGATCAATCTTCATAATCTTCATATCAATGTGGCAGATCTGGATTTTCATGTAAGAACACTAAGAACAATGTTGAGAGAAAAAGTCAAACAATACAATTCAGTCAACTCTCTTAATACGTATAAAATCTTACAAATGAGCTCCTCTTCCTACTAATTACAAAGACCACTACCTATTTATATGGTCAAACTATCAAAGCAAAGTCAAAGTCAAACCTCTAAAGAAAAGTCAAACACGCTGACTTTTACAATTAAAGACGATTTATAAACTTTCAAGACGAATACAATTAATACTGATTTCTCAGTCCTAACACGCCCTAAAGGCTGTTCAAGAAAACATGGATGCACAAATTGCAAGTCTGAAAAGACTTCTGAAGGGGAAAGAACAGATCGAAAAAGAGCAACCATCTGCGCAATCACCACCGCCTGCACCTGAGCCGTCGGTACAAGAGCAAATGGTGGATGAACTTAAATCGCTGATGTATGCAAAGTTGATGGCATCTCAAAATCCAGACACTGAAGATGCAAACTTGGTTAGGTTCTTAAAACAAGAATTGGATGTTAACCCTTTCGTTAGAGCCTCAGAATTTTTGGCCTTTCAAGATGTGGTTACTTCTAGCTTCACAAAAGTTAGCAAGTTAATCACATCCAAAACCCAAGATCTTAAAAGTTCAATGGATGCTCTTGTTGAACGGGTGTCTACTTTAGAAGAGACGTGCAGATCTCAGGCCACCTCTCATAAAAGGAGGCATGATGATCTGGATGATCCAGATCATCATGATGGAGAGAGGAAGAGATAGAGAGTGGCTGAGACGTCTGAACAAGCTGCAAGGGTTGAAAGTGAGCCAGCTGCTCAAGATGTGATTGCTAAAGCTTCTGCCCCGGAGTCTGTTCGGGAAAGAATAATTGAGGCTATTGTTATAGAAGATGAAGAAGAAATGGAGACAAGTCCTATGATCGAGCCAATGGTTGAAAAACCGGCGGATTCCACAGTAGGGAAAAGGTTGTTATTGGACTTGTCTGCCAACGTTGGTTTCAATGATGTATTTTCTACTGTGCTGGGTGGAGAGCAAGATTTTGGAGAGGACATTGATAATATTGACGATTCAACTGGGCTTTACTTTGACTTTGAAGACGACGTAATTGATGAAGATCCAGTTTTTCCTATTCAAGATGACTGTCAGACTATTCCAGAATCCTCCACTGCAAATGTAACTGGTGTATTAGACATCTCTGCTCCTAAAGAATCTGTTTATCCTACAGAAATTTTCACTAAGAATTATGTTCCATTTCACATTCGAGCGAATTTTTCAGGATATGATAGAGAAAGGATCCGAGAGCCGCACTTGGAAGACATCTACTTTGGAATTTTTCTTCGACATCATAAGGCTCTGAGTGGTGATAAAATCCTTGGTATCCACCGAGAAACCAAAGATTATCGTATAGAGTATAAACACTTTTTGAAAGCTAAGCGCCTGCCTATTAGTGAAGTTCGTACCAAACATAGGGTTGTCACAATCAAACAGATCGATGCTCAAAAACTTCTGAGAATCTGGTATCCGGTCTTCACTATGACTAGACAAGATGGACAAATCTGGAGATTCAGTGAAGCTGATTTCTCAAGCTTGTATTTGGAAGATTTAGAGTATATGTACTTTGAGATCARAAACATGACTAACAGGAAAGAGGGAGCTCTGGTTGCTCTTGATGCTATTAAAAGATTTATGCKGTSTYATGTAAARYTGGCTATGGTTATAGATGTTCAGATGGGTCTTGAAGACAACCAAAGAATCATCAACCTAAAAAGACCTAATCAAGACTTAGAAGATATTGATGCTTATCCAGTCTACATGATTCTTGAAAAGCCAGAGTTCAGAGTCATATATTTTGCTCAACTTCAAGTGAAGAAGTTTATGAGATTCAGCGAGTTGAACAAGTATTCAGATGGTACAATAAGGCTGGTAAGACGGGCGCTTGACTTGAAAAGGGTGAACAACGACAGAGCTACAGAGTCAAAGAGAATGAGTTCTAAAGAAAGATATATGTTGATCAATGCCATAAATCTGCTTTAGGAGAAGATTCAGTATAGGAATGCTCTAAAGAGATTAGAGAAAATTCTTGGACTTAGAAAGACAAAATTTACAAGAGTCCGAACTTGAATCGAAAGGGGGAGAATGTTGGGTTCAAGTATGAGCTTTATTGTTGTATTCAAGTTCTCCATACTTTACATGTTTTGTAATTGTGTAGTTTTATTTCTTCCTTAGTATAAATAGTATATTCCTTTGTAATTGTCATTAAGCAAGTCATTAGCAATTGTAATCTGAAATTAGCATTGTAATTTCTCTCTCAATCATTCAAGAGACTTTTGGTGATCTACTCTCTCTTCATCTTATTTCTTGAAGATCTTGATCATGTTTGTATGATTTTGGGAATCACACACACTGATCTCTTAACTTATCATATTTATTCCAAAGGTGCTAACTATGTTTGGGACCCTAATATGCAATGAAATAGTTTAAGTCTAGGCATCATACATGTGAATACCTAAATCTCTTAAACTCAGGCTCTGATACCATCTCTGTAACACCCCCAAATCCATACATTACATATAACACATATTTCATATATATAATTGATGAGTCCAGATTTCATACAAACATGATATGATCTTCATAGATTGTGATGAACATAAAGGTAGAAAGAAGATATTCAAGAAGATGATTAGATTGGAGAGAGAGAGAAATTACATCAGCAAATCTTGAATTCTGATTAATGACAAAAGCTTAATTACAATTACAAAGAAATCACTATTTATACTAGGAAATGTAAAGGATAAGCTATTACAAGGAAACTATACTAAGGAGAAACTTGAACACAACATTAAGCACTAACTTGAACCCAACATTCTCCCCCTTTGGATTCAAGTTTGGACTCTTGTAAACTTCATTTTGCGTAGTCCAAGGATTTTCTCTAACCTTCTCAGAGCATTTCTATACTGAATCTTCTCCTCGAGCAAACTGATAGCGTTGACGAGCAAGTATCTTTCTTTGGAATTCATTTGTTCAGATTCAGTAGCCTTTTCGTCCATCAACCTCTTCAAATCCAGCGCCCTTTTTACAAGCTTAATCTTACCGTCAGAATACTTGCTTAACTCACTGAATCTCATGAACTTTTTTACTTGAAGTTGAGCATAGTAGATGACCCCGAACTCTGGATTTTCTAGAACCATGTAAACTGGATAGCCGTCAATGTCTTCAAGATCTTGRTTTGGTCTTTTGAGGTTGATAATGCGTTGATTGTCTTCAAGACCCATTTGAACATCTATGACCATTGCCAGCTTTACATGACATCGAATGAATCTCTTGATAGCCTCCAGAGCTACCAGTTCTCCTTCCTTTCTAATTGTCATATTTTTGAGTTCGAAAAACATGTATTCAAGGTCATCCAAATACAAGTTCGAGAAGTCAGCTTCCCTAAACCTCCAAATCTGGCCATCCTGTCTGGTAACAGTGAAGACAGGATACCAAATTCTCAATAGCTTCTGAGCATCTATCTGTTTTATCGTTACAATTCGGTGCTTGGTACGTACTTCACTAACTGGTTGGGACTTGGTTTTTAGAAGGTGACGATATTCAATTCGAAAATCTTTTGGCTTCTTATGGATTCCTAGAACTCTTTCAGCACAAAGCAGTTTTCTGTGACGAACGAAAATCCCAAAGTAGATATCTTCCAAATATGGCACTCGGATTCTATCACGATCATAACCAAAGAAATTTGCTCTGATATGGAAAGGAATGTAATTCTTTGAGAAGATTTCAGTAGGATCAACAAATTCTCTTGGAACCCTAACTTCAGGCACATCAGGTAGAACAACAGTAATGATTCTGGAATAGACTGCGGATCACCTTGAACGGGAAAAGCTGGATCTTCTTCTTCTAAGTCAGCTTCAAAGTCAAAGTACATTCCARTTGACTCGTCAATGTTATCAACGTCCTCTCCAAAATCCTGCTCTCCACCAAGAGTAGTAGAGAATGCACTGTTGAACCCTACATTGGCAGACAAGTCCATTAACCACCTTGTTTCTACTGTGGAGTCCGCCGACTTTTCAACCATTGGCTCGATCATTGGACTTGCCTCCACTTCTTCATCTTCAATTATGACAGCCTCAATTATTCTTTCCCGAACTGTTTCCGGGGCAGAATCTTTAGCAGTTACGTCCTGAGGTAGTGACTCTTCACCCAAACTTGCACCTTGTAGAGATGTCTCAGCCAATCTCTGCTTTTTCCTCTACCCCTCATGACTATCAGGATCATCCTGATCGTCATGTCTTCGTTTAAGAGATTCGGCTTGAGACTTGCAAGTTTATTCAAGTATAGACACCCTTTCGACAAGAGCATCCATTGAACGTTTCAGATCTAGGGTAATAGATGTGATCAAGTTACTAACTTTAGAGAAATTAGCACTAATCACATCATGAAAAGTCAAAAATTCTGAGGCTCTAATTACAGGGTTAGCATCTATTTGTTGGCGGAGAAGACCAACCAAATCTGCATCTTCCGCGTCTTCGCTTTGAGAAGCCATCAACTTAGCATATAAAAGTGATTTTAGCTCGTCCACCGAATGATCTGGTACTGATGGTTCTGGTACAGGTGGTGCTGATGGCGCAGATGGTGGCTCTTCTACAACATGCTCTGTTCCCTTCAATAACCTCTTCAAACTAGCAATTTGTGCATCAAAGTTTACTTGAACAGCCTTTAGGGCGCCTCTAAATATTCCCTTGACACAAAGTCGGGTAAAATCACACCTGGTTCACGTAGAATACCAGTTGAAACAACAGTTGAGTAAACTGTTGCGCCTACGTTCAATGTTGGCATAATGTTAGCACTGGTAGGACTTTCGACCTGTCTTCATGAAATGTCAAATGACATCACTCCGGTCGTTCCGGCTAGTTCACTAAGAACTGCACTTGGAGCAATAGATGCTCCTGACTCTTGTGTACCTAAGTGTATCGGCTCTAGACTCGAGGTGCACATAATCGAAGTCGTAGGCTGGGGCAGCGACCTACTTGTTTCAATAACTACATTCTCCGATTGAGAAGTAGTTAGCGTATGAGCTAAATCCCCATGTGAAATTGAAACAATTGGTTGTTGAGAACCAATTGA
>NW_020201822.1:0-1938 GCF_001531365.2 Cynara cardunculus var. scolymus
TACCTGCAATTATTTTGAATAGACAATGATTTGAACAAGATGTTATCGGAAATACCAAAGAGTGTATTTCACGTATTTTTGATAAGATATATTTTAAATAGATACAAAGGATTGCTTGCAAAAGCAATAACCCAAACACACACAACACTTTGAAGATCAAAAATCTTCGTAAGGGGTCCTGACTATCTTGGAATAGATTTTGAGAAGCTTGAGATATGGCATTTGAGCTGGAGGGAGAACTACTTGATGGAGAGCTTCCTCGTTTGATCTCTTGAATAAGTCTTTTTAATTCTTCTTTTGAATCAGCAGCTAGAAATTGATTAATTTCTTCTTCTTCTTCCTTGTTCTGGCTTGATGTTGATGTAATGGAAACCAGAACACCGAAAGTAATTGAATAATAATCAAGAACTCCTTGAACAGTCATTTTCTGCATTTGATCATTAGGAAGTTTTTCCCACCACTTTACTCTGGAAATTCTTTGTAGCAAAGGAGGGGAAGAACCATTGGCATCAGCGACCTTAAAGGTCTATGACATGATCCAAGGTATTTTGAACAATATCGTAAATTGGAGCAGATATTCAAATTCTGTAATCTCTTGAACAAAGATTTTCTTGAACTTTTTGAATCCTTCAGTTACCCTTGGAGGAAGGATTTGTGGAATATTTCCCATGAATTTGAACCATTTGACAAACCATCTTGGATAATTGCAATCATTTTTTTTGTCAAAATACAAGAACCAGGAGTGGGTGTAACTTCTTAGATACAAGAAATTATACCATGCATCTTGATAATCGTAATATTTATAAGAAGGATATTGACTAAAATTTGATAAAGGTTTGCTACGATAGGGTTGGGATCCCCAGTCTTGATTAGACAGAACACGAAGGATTTGAACCTTACTAAAATCTATTTGAGCAGAATTGGTTGGATTTGATCTATGAGTAATCCTAAAAGATTTAGAGTCTATTAGAATTGCATCATAATATTCTCTAGATTAGAAAGAATTGCTAATGAATAAAGAATCTTTTTGAAAAAGGTAGTCGTTGAGCACGTGAAATCCTTTACTTTGAAGGTGAACTTCATATTCTTCAAGCATTTTGACTGGTTGATTATAGGGATTGAGTAAATAAGAACTTGAGTCAGATTTTGAAGGAGTAGGAGGCCTTAGAGGACTATTTTGAGCGAAGGGTGATCTTTGAATAGTTTTTGGAGGAGTAATGGCGATGGATTTTGAAGCAAAAATTGATGGGGTTGAAACAACATTATTCGAACTTTGAACCAAGGCTTAATAGAATGGGCGAGGTGATGTTTGAGAAAAGGGAGAAAATCTGTTTGATCATATATTTTTTGGCATTTAGTATATGTGCTTTTTCTTCTTTAGTAACATATAGATCCCACCAGCCCTTTAAATTGCCAGTAAATCCAGAAGTTAGTAAATCAGCTATTTTTTTGATTATTTCCTTTAATTGCATAAGCATTTGCAGCCATATTTATCTCTTGGATCATATTTAAAATTTGTTGTTCAGTTAATCCGTCTATATTCCATTCATATACGGATGTACCATCATATTGACTACGACTCATAGAGAATTCTCTATCTTCATATTGAACATCTGGAAAGGTTGGCCTAGGATAATAATTAAACGTAATTGGTCTATTTGTTGAAACAGTACCTTTAAGATTGACTCTATTAATATTATTTGAAAATTGATCTTGAAGTTGAGTAACTTGATTGCAACCTTCATCTGTTTCTGAAGAGCTATCAGTATTTTGATCGATTGCATTAATTTTTAATCCACTTAATTTTTGTTCTAATTCATTGACTAATTTTTTATTATAACCTAAATTTGTTGTTGGATCAAGTTGTTGTGGAACAAATATTGGGTTTTCTAAATGGGTGTTTAGTGGAGTAGATGTAGATGTGCCATTATGAGATGT
>NW_020201822.1:2858-4123 GCF_001531365.2 Cynara cardunculus var. scolymus
GGTAGGACTATATCCTTCAGAATCATTTTCTTGATAAATTGGTTTTGGAATATTTGTATTAAAATCTACATATCTTAAAGATTTAGATTTTGAAATCAAAGGAGTTTTCATATCAACGTTGCTGGTTGATCCTATAGAAAACCTAGCTGGAATAAATAGAACAGATTCGAAATTAATGTCTATCGACCCATCTTCGTGTTCAATAATACTTGATTGTTGATTAGAATTTTCTAATTGTTTAGGTTGATGTATATTTTGAAGATTCCAGTTGCAAGATTGAGTAATTTTGTTCCATTTTAGACGCTTTGGAATTTGAACTTTAGTGTGTAGAGGGTTTCATTCAAAGATGATAGTTTCATTTTTTGGACTTGATATCTTAGTCTTTGGCTCGATTGTTGAAGACATAGTCTTGTAACAAATTCGATATATAACTGCGACAGCCTTAGTATCTTCTTTGAATTCTAAATTTTTAGTTTTAATTGTTAAAACTAAAGTATCTAGAATATTTGGATCAAATAATCCTACTGAGAAATTATGATAACAATTGAAATAAATTGAACCATTAGAAATATTAGTTTCAGCCATAGCTAATATTGAATTCATGGACCTTTAAGGTCGCTGATGCCAATGGTTCTTCCTCTCCTTTGCTACAAAGAATTTCCAGAGTAAAGTGGTGGGAAAAACTTCCTAATGATCAAATGCAGAAAATGACTGTTCAAGGAGTTCTTGATTATTATTCAATTACTTTCGGTGCTCCGGTGTAAGACCCGAATTTTAAAAACACATTCTCATTAACTTACCGATTTGTACCGTACTTAAATAACGGTCGGTAATTATTAAGGGTTAAAACCGCCAAACTTCTAAACTTTTAATAATTATATATATATACATATATGTGGAAAAAAAATCCAACGTCGGTTTCATCTTCTTCATGAACCGCCTCATTTTCTCTCATCTCTCTCTTTCATAATTTTCTTCTCTCTAAAATATTTCTCAAATCGTTGAAGCAATCGAAGTAACGATTATATATTCGGAATCCACTCTTCGAACCCTTCATAAAGGTGTAAATTTCATTCACTTTTATTAGGGTGTTTATGATAACATTTTTTTAGACCGGTTTATAAATGATGTTATGTCTAAGTTTACGGATTGATATTGTTATAAGTATGATATATTTCATGTTTAGAATGCTAGGATTGATAAAATTGATGTAGAAATTAAAAGGGTAGATTATGGTTTCATTATGGTTAGATTTGGTGTATACG
>NW_020201822.1:5318-6756 GCF_001531365.2 Cynara cardunculus var. scolymus
ATCCTAGGATTACCCACCATGTGACCGTGGTTAAATTCACGGGGGACTCGGGGTGTGTGCCCGCACGCCGGCCCGATAGTTCGTGTGGTTTGGCCACCCCACGAACACTACAGGAATTGACGGATTGTGTTTAAATGATGTTTTGAAATGAGAACTGTGAAACGTCTTGTTTTTGTATGAATTCAGTTTCATTGATTTTTAAGTCTTTCGTTTTATTATCGATGTTACGTATTATTATTTCAAGTTTATATACAATCTGTTCCCTGAGCCCTGTGCTCAGCCGTGTTCGTGTTTTCTGACACGGCAGGTTCCAAGTGATTCTGATAAGGGACGGGACTTGAGATCGAGCGTTTGACCTTTTGAAGTTGGTAAACTCGTTGGTAGATGTATAATATTCTAAACTTATAAATAGTTGATAGAATGTAATATTTTGGATTGTAAAGCATGTTTTAGAAATTAATCTACGTTTGGAGTTTATTAGTAGTTCTGCAATATTTGTGTCTTAGAATTAAGTCCCGTTAGTGACACCGCCCGTTCCGGACCACGGGAATGGGGGATGTTACAAATGTGGTATCAGAGCATAGGTTTTGACTTGTAGATAAAGTAAGCTTAACCTGTGAGAAATAGGTAAACATAAGAACGGGTATAGTAGACTTTAATTCTATCTACCGTTTTTCTAATCCATAATTGTTTTGAATTCTGATTTTCATGTTGTTTTATTTTAGAATGTCGAGACGTGGTCGCTCACGTAAATCCAGATCTCAACCTGAGGGTAATCCAAACCCCAACCCCAATCCAATGGAGGGTGGAAATGAACCCAATATTGCTGATGTGGTCCGTCAGACCATGTCAAGTCTGATGCCTACATATCTGCAGCAGGCTATTCAGGCTATGCAACAAGCAGTGCATAATCTTCCTTCAAATCCAAATCCTGTTGCTACACCAAATTCTGGAATTCCTGCATCCAGTTCGGGTAACCCAACGGGTGAAATATATATGGCTTGAAAGGTTTAACAAACAAAAACCTCAGTCTTTCTCAACTGCCATAGATTCTGTGGATGTCGAACACTGGATTCGACACATAGAAAAGATTTTAATGTCTTAGATGTTCCAGATCAGTATCGGGTCCGTTTGCCTACTTATATGTTTGAGAAAGAAGCCAATAACTGGTGGGAATCGTGTATCCAAATAGATCCATCAGTTAAAGACTTGTCTTGGAATAATTTCAAAGAATTTTTCTTCAAGCAATACTTTACCTCGGCTGATCACGATGCCTATGTGCGGGAATATGCTACTATCCTGCAAGGCGAGGAAGAAACAATTGCCGACTACATGGCGCGGTTTCTTAAATTTTCTTGTTTTGCAGGAAATACTGCAGGCACTCAAGTCCAACAAGCTGACAAATTTAAATGGACTTTGAACTCGAGGTATAAAGATC
>NW_020201822.1:8341-14761 GCF_001531365.2 Cynara cardunculus var. scolymus
GGACAAAAAGTTTGTACGCAAAACTTTCCAAATGTGAATTTTGGCTCGATCAAGTGTCTTTTCTCGGACACGTAATTTCTGCTGAAGGTGTCAAAGTTGATCCGGCGAAAATTGAAACCGTCACTAATTGGTCACGACCTACGAACGTATATGAAGTTCGTGGTTTTCTGGGTCTTGCTGGTTATTACAGACGATTCTTTGAAGGCTTCTCTAAAATATCGCTACCTTTGACCCGATTACTTCGAAAAGGAGTCAAATTCAATTGGGGTTCCGAACAAGAATCTAGTTTTGAGGAATTGAAGCATCGATTGGTTACCGCACCTATTCTTGTATTGCTATCTGGCACTGGTGGGTTTCAAGTTTATAGTGATGCTTCAAAGAAAGGTCTCGGTTGTGTTCTTATGCAACACGGAAAAGTGATCGCATATGCTTCTCGTCAATTAAAGCCTTATGAGGTCAATTATCCGACTCATGATCTCGAATTGGCTGCAGTGATCTTTGCACTCAAGATCTGGCGTCACTATTTGTACGGTGAGACCTGTGAAGTATTCACTGACCATAAAAGCCTCAAATACATCTTTACTCAAAAAAAGTTAAATATGCATCAACGAAGATGGCTTGAACTTCTGAAAGATTATGATGTTCAGATACAGTATCATCCGAAGCTAATGTAGTCGCTGACGCTTTAAGCCGTAAAGCTGTGGAACAAGTTTCTTCTTTAATTGTTTCTACAGAGTTGGCTTTGGAAATAAAACGGTTCGGACTAGAAATCTATCTGAGTTCACAAACGGAAATTCTATCGAATCTAATGGTAGAACCAACTCTAATCTCTCGAATCAAAGAAGCCCAACAAGATGATAGTGAATTATGGGCAAATTTCCAGCAGGCACAAGAGAATTCTAATTCAGAGTTCAGAATTGATGATGATCACGTGTTGTGGTTTCGGGATCGTCTTTGTGTTCCGAATAACTCGGAGCTTAGAGATCTAATTCTRACYGAAGCTCATAACTCTATGTTTTCAATTCATCCTGGCACAACAAAAATGTATCGTGATTTGAGBAACCATTTCTGGTGGATTGGAATAAAGCGAGATATCACCGATTTTGTAGCTCGTTGTCTYACTTGTCAACAAGTTAAAATTGAACATCAACGTCCGGGTGATGTTCTCCGATCGTTGAACTTTCCAGTATAGAATGAGAGCACATAACTATGGATTTTGTAGTCGGATTACCCCGTACGATCTTGAAACACGATGCAATCTGAGTAGTGGTAGACCGACTGACAAAATCGACTCATTTTCTTCCTGTCCGACAAACTTGGTCAATTCATAAGCTGACCGAAGTTTTCCGACGTGAGATTGTGCGTCTTCATGGCACACCTGTATCGATTACCTCCGATCGAGACCCACGTTTTACATCTCGATTTTGGGAAGGTTTACATAAAGCTTAGGGCACACGTTTGAATTTTAGTACTGCCTTTCATCCGCAAACTGATGGGCAATCTGAACGTACAATTCAAACATTGGAGGATATGCTCCGAGCATATGATTTGGAATGGCATGGAAGTTGGGATAACTACTTGTATCTAATCGAGTTCTCCTATAATAATAGCTGGCAGTCGAGTATCGGCATGGCCCCGTATGAAGCACTTTATGGCCGAAAATGTCGAACACCGACTTGTCGAAATGAAGTTGGAGAACGTGTTTTAGAAGGCCCAGAATTAGTACAAGTTACTACCGAGAAGGTCGAAATTGCACGCCAAATGATGAAAGAGGCTCAGGCTCGTCAAAAGAGCTACGCCGATAAGTGACGACGACCTATCGAGTTCCAATCGGGTAATAAAGTCTTCTTGAAAGTTTCACCAACTCGTAGTATTAGAAGTTTCGGTCTCTAAGGGAAGCTCAGCCCGAGATATATTGGTCTTTTTGAAATTCTGGGAAGGGTTGGAGCTATGGCCTACAAGTTAGCTCTACCGCCACAATTGTCCCATGTACATAATGTGTTTCATGTATCTTCATTGCGAGGATACAACTATCATCCCCTACACGTCATTGAATATCCTTTTGAGCACATAGAGCCTGATCTATCTTATCGCGAGGAGCCTGAGGCAATTCTTGACCGTGATGAGAGAGGTACACGAAAGAGAGTGATTCCTTTTGTAAAAGTTCTTTGGAAGAATCACTCGGAACGTGAGGCGACRTAGGAAACTGAAGAACATATGCGGCGGGAGTACCCAGAATTCTTCAACTGATGTAAGTTCCCTATCTCTAAATTCGATTTCGGGGACGAAATCTTCTTTTAAGGGGGGGAGAATTGTAAGACCCGAATTTTAAAAACACATTCTCGTTAACTTACCGAATTGTACCGTACTTAAATAACGGTCGATAATTATTATGGGGTTAAAACCGTCGAACTTCTAAACTTTTAATAATATATATATATATATATATATATATATACTACATATATAACCATTTAGACACTTATCTTAATTACAAACAACAAGGCACAAAGTACTGCCATTTTATGCATAAATTTCAAAAAAAACTCTTAAGGACAAGTTATAAAGCATAATGTACAACTTGTTGATGCATTGACTTTAACCCCTCCACCATCACCACCAAATAAGAATGCTTCAGACTTTCTTTCTTCCAGAAAAACTCCCCAGACCCTATTTTCAGCTCCCACCTTTCTTCATCATGAAACCCTTCCTTCTTAACAGAGAAACCCAAGTTTGGATCGTGAAACAAACGAGGAGAACCATCTAGCATCCGGTCGTCGCCACCAGACATATCCGTTCTTCACAAATCGTTTTTTACATCCACCAAGCAGAAACAATGTTCCGTTCAAAGCTTTCGAAGCCAGATCCAAGATCTGTAAGTTTTTTTTCTTATTCGTTCTTCATTCACCTCACTTGAAGGTCTTGTTCTATAACTTTTTTGATTTTATAGAACAGATTTTGTTCAATAAGTTTTTCTTGTTCTTCACTAACTGATCTGCTCCTCCAGATCTAGCCTTTCTATAATTTTTTTTGATTTTAGATTTGATTCAAGGTTTTTCTACGTTTTAGTGTAGATTTTTTATTTAGGATTTCTTTGAGGGTTTAATTATAGGGGTTATTTAGGTGATGATTTTAGAGTTTCTTTCAGGGTTTTTCTACGTTTATCATGAAAAGATCTAATGATCGTTGCTGAATTTATTTAGGATTGAGATATATTATGTTGCCTTTTGATCTGATCATATCATTGTATTCACGAGTCACTACCTATGGAGCTGTTTTTTGTTTATGGTACTTTTTGCTGTTATACCCACTGTCTCATTCAAGTAAATAAATCTCTTCTGTTCATCAAAGAAGTTTAACTAAAAAGGAAAATCATTTGCATGAATTTTTTCTCTCTCTACTTTCTCTCTCTAGAACTTTTGGTATTTTTCTGGGTTTCGTTTTTGTTTGGTTACAATGGAAGATCATCCTATTCGTTTGAAGAAATCCTTACATAGGAAAAGAAGAAAGAATCGGTTTTCTAATCCAAGATATCTGTCTCATCACGGTTTGCTCATGAGGAATGTAGTGGAGTTTCGTCTTGAGAGATTGAATCAAATAAAAAAGAACATGGACAAGCATAGAAATGCTTTGATGCTTAAGAGGCGTTCTTCTCCACCTTCAGCTTGCTATTCTTGTAATGGAGATATTTCTTTGGAGGTAAGTGATATTCCTATTCCTTTTTCTGTTGAAACTAATGGGTTTTGTGTAGGTAGTGAGTTTAATGGAGAAAAGGATGGAGAAAATCACCAACTTGTTGTCGTTAAAGGTGAAGTGGGTCTTGGTCTCCAAGCTGAGTTATCCAAAATTCAGGCTGTTAATCCTCATGGTTTGAGTCTTGCTGTGATTCATATGAAAGAAAAAGATGAAGATCTTCAAATGTTATTTGGGTCACTCAAGAACATGCAAGTCATCTTCTCCCATGTTGATGGTAGGGACCCTACATTGTTGCCTGGAAATTTTTTGGAGCTTGGCCAACTAGATGTAGCCCCAACGGTCATCTCTGCAAAAAAGCTACAGTTGGACCCCCCCTATGTTTCAATTTGGAAAAGTCCAATGCTCTGAGAATAAAGAGGATTTATTTTCCTTTTTTAACTATAAACCATTAAAAGTTGATGGGGAGGACGATGATTTCAGTCAAGAGAAAGTTGGTGGGGGAGGATGATGATTTCGGTCAAGAGAAAGTTGGTGGGGAGGATGATGATTTCGGTCAAGAGAAAGATGGTGATGTGTCTACTCCTTCAAAGAATATCGTTAACAAAGAAGACAAATTGAAAAAGGATAGCAAGATGTCTTCCACTAAGGAAAAGGAAAAGGAAAGAAAGGTGTCTTCCATTAAGAAAAAGGAAAAGGACAACATGATGTCTTCCACTAAGGAAAAAGAAAAGCTGAAAAAGGTATGCATAGAAAAAGAAAAAGAAAGGGAAAGTTCTTACACCTTGGATAAAAGCCTTGAGGGTAATATTCAAACTTTATTGGTTGGTGGTCTCGAGGATAAAGCACAACCGGCAATTTCTATTTTGGTAGGGACTCATGATGGATTGGGAGAGGGCCTTTGTCCTATGGATATTACACTTGGGATCCATATGCTTTCCATCGAGATTAAAGAGTGTCCGGTCAATACTCTTGAAGGTGTAAGCTTTAAGCCACGTGATGATGGCACGTGATGATGGCTTAGGTGTCCACCCTTTATACTGGCTAGATAGATGGAAGGCCATGTATTCTTTCAAGATATTTCCTATCAATGGAAGAAAGTTATCAATAATATTTAAAATAAATTGTTATTCATCATTAAATAATTACTTTGATCATTAGGGAACATCCTTTTGTAAAATTATCAATGAGTAAATACATAATATTCCAACCAATATGATAATAATTGTAATTGTATTGGAGGGAATACATTGTAAATTATACTTTAAAAAACTGATTATTTTGCTTACCTTTGTGGTGAAAATTTGTTGGAATGAAATATCATACCCATAATAACAAATAACAAATTATGCTTCAATTATTCGAAACTGTGATTCATACAAACTAATGATTCAAGGCCAAACTAATATTTTATAATTGTGATTTAACCGCGCTGCATCGCGCGGGTACACCACTAGTATATATAATATGTATATATATATATATAATATATAAATGTGAAAAAAAAAAATCCAACGTCGGCTTCATCTTCTTCATGAACCGCCTCATTTTCCCTCATCTCTCTCTCTTTCATAATTTTCTTCTCTCTAAAATATTTCTCAAATCGTTGAAGCAATCGAAGTAACGATTATATATTCGGAATCCACTCTTCGAACCCTTCATAAAGGTATAAATTTCATTCACTTTTATTAGGGTGTTTACGTTAGCATTTTTTTTGGCCCGGTTTATAAATGATCTTATGTCTATGTTTACGGATTGATATTGTTATAAGTATGATATATTTCATGTTTAAAATGATAGGATTGATAAAATTGATGTAGGAATTAAAAGGGTAGATTATGGTTTCATTATGGTTAGATTTGGTGTATATGTTTAACGGTACACCAATTGCTCGATATAATGCCGAAAAGAGTAAAATTGCATGATTAAGCTTAAGTTAGTGATCATTGGACTTGTTTTACTGTTTAGTATGTTGAAACATGTTTATAGCACGTAAATTCAGGTCTATACTTTGACAGTGTATAACTTACAAACTGTAAGTCAAAATAAGCTCATATTTTGCAGTTAGAAAGCCCTTAATGCATATTACAACTTTTATGTAGGATTGAAAATCCAGTTATGATTCTAAGTGGCTCGAAACAGTGTGTTTTCGGGGCTGTTTGCAATGTATTTAGGATTGATCTGCTGTTTTGTAATATTCGTATAAAATAGATGGATAATCCAAATAAGCTGATTTGAGAACCAGTAGTTTCATCGCATATTATACTACATCTTTCGTTTAAATAGTATCTTCGGTATTGGTCTCTAAGTGGGGTAAAGATGCTCCCGAAAATGAAGGTCAAAATGCTATTAAAAGTTGAATCGGAATTATAAAGCCAAGTGTTGCGTCGATTTCTTAATACATATTCGGCTGTCGTATTTGAATTTTAAGTTGTTTATAAACAYGTAGGACCTAAGTAATTTATTAGTAGACTTAGGATATGATCTTACGTTGTTTAAGTAATAACCGATTTGCGCATTCGTTAGGCACGCAAACAAGTCGAACTTTACCGTGAATCTCGTTTGATCGTGCTTTACTTTTCCATTCCGCTTAAGGTACGGATTTCACTTTCTTTGACTCTTGGGCAACTAGTTGTTGTAGTTGACCCTTCATAACGGTGGTTCACCACTTTGTGATTGATCGCTTAAAAGTGGTCAATAAATTACGTATATATATATATATATATA
>NW_020201822.1:15296-16517 GCF_001531365.2 Cynara cardunculus var. scolymus
TATTTCAAGTTTATATACAATCTGTTCACTGAGCCCTGTGCTCAGCCGTGTTCTGTTTTCTGACACGGCAGATTCCAAGTGATTCTGATAAGGGACGGCACTTGAGATCGAGCGTTTGACTTTTTGGAGTTGGTAAACTCGTTGGTAGATGTATAGTATTCTAAACTTATAAATAGTTGATAGAATGTAATATTTTGGATTGTAAAGCATGTTTTAGAAGTTAATCTACGTTTGGAGTTTATTAGTAGTTCTGCAATGTTTGTGTCTTAGAATGAAGTCCCGTTAGTGACACCGCCCGTTTCGGACCACGGGGACGGGGGATGTTACATCCGATTTCCATTACATCAACATCAAGCCAGAACAAGGAAGAAGAAGAAGAAGAAATTAATCAATTTCTAGCTGCTGATTCAAAAGAAGAATTAAAAAGACTTATTCAAGAGATCAAACGAGGAAGCTCTCCATCAAGTAGTTCTCCCTCCAGCTCAAATGTCATATCTCAAGCTTCTCAAAATCTATTCCAAGATAGTCAGGACCCTTGCGAAGATTTTTGATCTTCAAAGTGTTGTGCAAGCAATTCTTTGTATCTATTCAAAAGATATCTTATCAAAAATACGTGAAATACACTCTTTGGTATTTTCGATAACATCTTGTTCAAATCATTGTCTATTCAAAATAATTGCAGGTAATTCATTATTCATCAGTTGTTTATTAGTAATAAAATGTTATGGTCAAAAGGAATTCAATGAAGACAAAAGACTTTAAGAAAAGGAGATTCAAGGTGGCGGTAGCCTCTCAATCGATTTTTGAAAAATGAAAAAGTTTTGAAGAGATGTTATGGTTAAAAAGAATTCAATGAAGACAAAAGACTTTAAGAAAAGGAGATTCTTTTTCAATGAAGACAAAAGACTTTAAGAAAAGGAGAATATTTTTCAATGAAGACAAAAGACTTTAAGAAAAGGAGATTCAAGGTGTCAGTAGCCTCTCAATCGATTTCAAATTCAATTATTGAAGAAAGGAACATGTTGGTTTCAAGTCTAATTATTGCTCAAGAAGAAAGAAACGTGCCGGTTATCCATACCATTTGAGACAGGACCATTCATCATAATTAAACAAGACACAAATTAGTGATATAGTATTGAAAAGGCAAGCATAATTATAAAATGATACCTTTATTGATTAAACAATCTTGAATACATTCATCGCTGAGACAATTTGAGCATA
>NW_020201822.1:17307-19097 GCF_001531365.2 Cynara cardunculus var. scolymus
AGTCATTTTCTGCATTTGATCATTAGGAAGTTTTTCCCACCACTTTACTCTGGAAATTCTTTGTAGCAAAGGAGGGGAAGAACCATTGGCATCAGCGACCTTAAATGTCCATGACATGATCCAAGGTATTTTGAACAATATCGTAAATTGGAGCAGATATTCAAATTCTGTAATCTCTTGAACAAAGATTTCCTTGAACTTTTTGAATCCTTCAGTTACCCTTGGAGGAAGGATTTGTGGAATATTTCCCATGAATTTGAACCATTTGACAAACCATCTTGGATAATTGCAATCAATTTTTTGTCAAAATACAAGAACCAGGAGTGGGTGTAACTTCTTAGATACAAGAAATTGTACCATGCATCTTGATAATCGTAATATTTATAAGAAGGATATTGACTAAAATTTGATAAAGGTTTGCTACGATAGGGTTGGGATCCCCAGTCTTGATTAGACAGAACACGAAGGATTTGAACCTTACTAAAATCTATTTGAGCAGAATTGGTTGGATTTGATTTATGAGTAATCCTAAAAGATTTAGAGTCTATTAGAATTGCATCATAATATTCTCTAGATTAGAAAGAATCGCTAATGAATAAAGAATCTTTTTGAAAAAAGTAGTCGTTGAGCACGTGAAATCCTTTACTTTGAAGGTGAACTTCATATTCTTCAAGGATTTTGACTGGTTGATTATAGGGATTGAGTAAATAAGAACTTGAGGTAGATTTTGAAAGAGTAGGAGGCCTTAGAGGACTATTTTGAGCGAAGGGTGATCTTTGAATAGTTTTTGGAGGAGTAATAGCGATGGATTTTGAAGTAGAAATTGATGGGGTTGAAACAACATTATTCGAACTTTGAACCAAGGCTGAATAGAATTGGCGAGGTGATTTTTGAGAAAAGGGAGAAAATCTATTTTGAGTAGGAACTATAGAATGATCACTTTGAGTAGATTTAAATGGAGAAATAGTCTTTTTCTTTTGATCAGGAGACGGAGTCTTTTGAGAAGTCATCTTCCCTGTAAAAATTTTCTGAATAAGAAATCTGGTAAAGAGTTATCTTTTTCTTTGATAAAATCTATTTAAAAATCAAAGTTTCTGAGCAAGACTTGCCATCTTGCAAAAATTTGTTTAGAAATCATATTTTTGATATCATTTTCTAAAATTGGTTTTGCAGACTGACAATCAATTCTTAACAAAAAATGTTTCATGTATAAATCATCTTCGAACTTTTTTATACATAAAACAATACTTAAAATTTCTTTTTTAACTGTTGAATAATTCTTTTGAGTGTCATTCCAGGCACCTGAAAAGTATCTTACTAATTCTTCTTTACTTTGATCAGTCGATTTCTGTTTGAGTATTCCCCCAAATCCTATGTCACTAGCATCAGTTTCTACTATTAACTGAGCATTAGCGTTAGGAATATAGAGACATGGTAAATATTTTACCTTTTGTTTTATATGTTGAACAATTTGAGTATGTTCTTGAGTCCATGGTTTAGGATTTTTCTTGAGTCTTTGATAAAGTGGTTTACAGATTATTCCTAAATCTTTGAAGTAGTCATGAACATAGTTTAAACATTCCAAAAACCTTTGTAATTGAGTTTTGTCTTTGATTTCATCTGGAAATTTATTAGCAAACTCTAAACTTCTTTGAATAGGTTTTATAGTTTTATGAACAATTTCATGACCTAAAAACTTTATTTGAGTTTGGAAAAGACTCATTTTTGAAGCAGAGACAACTAAACCGTTTCTATGAATTAAATTATAAAATAAATCTAGATGTTTAAAG
>NW_020201822.1:19372-26086 GCF_001531365.2 Cynara cardunculus var. scolymus
ATATTTTTCTCTTCAAATTCTTTAATATATGGTAATTTGACTATATGTTGTTTTCGGTTCCAAAAAGCATTTGGAATATTTGAACAAACATTATTTTCAAATTTTTCTTTTATTCTTTTTATTTTATTTTGAATAAATGAATTTGATAAATTCTTAGAGATTCTTAGACTATTTATTTCATCATTTAAGAATTTTACTTTATTAATTTTATTATTTAAGTTGTTTAGCTCACTATAAACAATTGGACTAGCAAATTTGAAAAATATTTTCTTATCTACTACTTTAGTAATTAAACCATTTTGATTAATTGAGAATGGGTATAATTGAGTAATAAATGGAGTACCTAGTATCAAGGTAGAAGTTAGATTTTTAACAAGTATTAAAGAGGTTTTATAACAATATTCATCGTTACATATATGCACATTTGATACTTTATATTGAATATTAAGTGATGAACCACTTGCAGTTGATAAACGATTTTTAGTTTTTTCGTAATACTTTGTAGGTATAATTCCTTCTTGAATACAATTCATGTTTACACCACTATCAATTAGTGCTAAGACAGTTACTTTGAATTCATTATTAATACATAGATTAATATGAACATTCCATTTTTGAGTAGTTATTCCTTTTGTAGGATTTATAGGATTAATTATTTTATTTTTTATTTGAGTAATCATTTGATCATCTGTTTGTTCAATAGGTTCTTTATCTTTTTCGACATTAGATAACCTATATTTTATTAATTTTATTTCATTCTTAACAATTTTTAATTCTTTTTGTAAATCTTCTATAGTTATTGGAGTAGTTGATTTTGTAAATCTTGAATAAACTTTTTGAAGATTAAAAGGTTGAGTATAAATTATTCGTTCTTTTTGTTTATTGAAAAGTTTATTGGTTATTTGATTTTTGACTTCTTTATCTTGAATTTTATCTAAAAGTTCTAAAATCTCTCTTTCTTCATTTGTAATAACATATATTTGATTACAAGTGCATTTTCCTATACACTCACAGCTTGACTCAGATTCTTCAGATGAAGAATAATCTTGAACAAAATTGAGATCATAGTCCGAGATATTTGATTCATCTTCAGAACTATCATTATTAAGAATTAATCTACTAATTTGAGCTTTTAGTTGATCAAAAATATCTAATTCATTAATTCTTTTCTTAACATAGCAATTTTTTGCCATATGACCAGTTTTACCACACTTATAACATATTATAAGATCTTTTGATTCCTTTTGATAAGTTTTATTGGGTTTTTTATTTAATTTTTTGTAAGATTTTTTACTTACTTTTTTGTCTTTATATTTTTCTTCTTGTTTATGACTTTCTTTATATTTATTTTTTGAAAATCTTTTCTTAGAATATTTTTTATATTTTGATTTTGAAGAGAATGGTGTTGAAATAAGTTGATAACCATATTGTTGACAAAAATCTCCTAATTCATTCTTACTTGAAATTCTATCCTTTTTGAATTTTGCTTTAAGTCTTAAATCTGAACATATTGATAAATCTTCCTTATTAACATAACTAATGAGTTCACCATAAGTTAAATCTTTATAAGGAATTTGATTAGTGTATTTTTCTCTTAAAGTATTTCTTATTTTTTTCTGCAAATAATTTGGGTAGACCTGCAATAAACCTTTCTTTCCAGTAGGCTTCTTTGCAGTCTGGTCTTAACATRACTTTAGTTAGGAACATATCTTTGTACCATCTAAAATCTTGAAGTTTTCTACAAGTTAGATTTAAGAGTATTTCAGCACTCTTTTCTTGGAATAAAGTTGGATCTTCTATATAATTTTTGATAATAGCATATATTAACGTATTGATAATATCATCTTCTTGAGTAGTAATGGTTTGATTATTTTCTTGTTTGATCATAGATTTTTTGGCATTTAGTATATGTGTTTTTTCTTCTTTAGTAACATATAGATCCTACCAGCCCTTTAAATTGCCAGTAAATCCAGAAGTTAGTAAATCAGCTATTTGTTTTTGATTATTTCCTTTAATTACATAAGCATTTGCAGCCATATTTAAAATTTGATGTTCGGTTAATCCGTCTATATTCCATTCATATACGGATGTACCATCATATTGACTACGACTCATAGAGAATTCTCTATCTTCGTATTGAACATCTGGAAAGGTTGGCCTAGGATAATAATTAAACGTATTTGGTCTATTTGTTGAAACAGTACCTTTAAATTTGACTCTATTAATATTATTTGAAAATTGATCTTGAAGTTGAGTAACTTGATTGCAACCTTCATCTGTTTCTGAAGAGCTATCAGTATTTTGATCGATTGCATTAATTTTTAATCCACTTAATTTTTGTTCTAATTCATTGACTAATTTTTTATTATAACCTAAATTTGTTGTTGGATCAAGTTGTTGTGGAACAAATATTGGGTTTTCTAAATGGGTGTTTAGTGGAGTAGATGTAGATGTGCCATTATGAGATGTGACATCTTTTTCTTTATTATTTTGATTATTTTCAACTCTATTTAGTTGTTGGCTTATAGTATTTAGTATTTCATTTRAATAATTATTTTGATATGCAATATTTTTTATTAATTCATCTTTAGATGTATTTTCTACAATATTTACTAGAGGAGTAGCTACATATTTGTTTTGGATTAATATTGGTGTTTTTGGTGGATGAATACTTGTAATTGTTGTATCATTTTTTATAGTTTTATATTCTTGAGTAATTTTTGGGGAATTATTGATTAAAAGAAAAGGATTAGGTATTTTTTTTTTTTGTCTACAATACATTTCATACCATTCAAAGAATATTATATGAATATCATTTTGATCAATGTATCTTCTCCATACTAATTGATGTCTAAGTTCTTTACTTGAATCATTAACAAAATTATAATAATATTCTCTTTTTTCTTTATTATGATCAGCATAAAATTCTTTGAAAAGATATTGCATATTAATAGTTGATTGAGACATTTTTAGCAAATTGTTAATCTATTTGACCAATATCTAATTTCTTTTATTTTAGATTTTATAATTACTTTTATCATTTCTATATCTTTTTTGACTAGATTTATATTTATTTTTGTTTGTTCTAATTCTTTCATTAGAGGGGTAGTTACTATAAAATAAAGGTCATATATAAGTTGATTTAATCTAATTTGAAGAAGCTCTAAATTTTTCTTTAACTCATTTAAATCATCATGTCTTTCTTTTAMGGCTCTCCAATTTTGATTGATCATATGTTTGAAGAATYTATTTGTATTACAGTTAATTTGAATTTTATTACTCATAATTGATTTTTGAAATTATTTAATTCAGATATAACATCTGATCTGGTAGGACTATATTCTTCAGAATCATTTTCTTGATAAATTGGTTTTGGAATATTTGTATTAAAATCTACATATCTTAAGATTTTGATTTTGAAATCAAAGGAGTTTTCATATCAACGTTGCTGGTTGATCCTATAGAAAACCTAGCTAGAATAAATGGAACAGATTCGAAATTAATGTGTATCGACCCATCTTCATGTTCAATAATACTTGATTGTTGATTAGAATTTTCTAATTGTTTAGGTTGATGTATATTTTGAAGATTCCAATTGCAAGATTGAGTAATTTCATTCCATTTTAGACGCTTTGGAATTTGAACTTTAGTGTGTAGAGGGTTTGATTCAAAGATTATAGTTTCATTTTTTGGACTTGATATCTTAGTCTTTGGGTCGATTGTTGAAGACATAGTCTTGTAACAAATTCGATATATAACTGCGACAGCCTTAGTGTCTTCTTTGAATTCTAAATTTTTTTTTTTAATTGTTAAAACTAAAGTATCTAGAATATTTTTATCAAATAATCCTACTGAGAAATTAGGATAACAATTGAAATAAATTGGACCATTAGAAATATTAGTTTCAGCCATAGCTAATATTGAATTCTATGCCTAGCATCTCTTAGGATTAACAAGACAAGGGCATCTATACCTAATCTAAAGAGTGGCTTTATTGCTACTTGAACTAATCCAACATGTAAATACTTATATTTCTTCCTATGTTGAATTATAGCAGATTTTGATAATAGGTTAAGATTTTCATAATCTTTGTTAATTGATAAAGTTTGTTCAGTTGCTTTAATTGAATAGCTTTGAAGAAAATCGAAATGACCTATTTTATAAATCGTATGAACATCTTGTTTTGGAATTGTCCAGTCTGATAAGCTTTGTTCTATATCACTAATTTGAATTTCAGCTGAATTTAAATGAAGATCTTATTCTTCATTGATTTCATCGCCAGAATTATGTTTTCTAGGAAATAAATTCATTATCTTATTTATTTTAATTCACTTGTACTTAGATTTGAGTATTGTTCTTCTAAGAAAATTAGATTTTTCTAATGATCTTTGGCTATCAGCTTTCTTATGGACTGGTACGGATGCACGTCTTACGCTCTTTTCCGCGTGACTTACGTTAATCCAACGCCCAAGGCAAAGCAACACTAATATCCAAATATTATTATAAAATTTCATTTTCTTATGGTACAAACTCATTTCCAGTACGCATTCATTAACATAAATAGTATAACTAATTTCTTCCCTATTAACATAAATCATGGCTCTGATACCATTTGAGACAGGACCGTTCATCATAATTAAACAAGACATAGATTAGTGATATAGTATTGAAAAGGCAAGCATAATTATAAAATGATACCTTTATTGATTAAACAGTCTTGAATACATTCATCGCTGAGACAATTTGAGCATACATCAGGAGCAAAGATGAGATTGAAATCTAAAGACTTGGAACATTGAATAGTAGAGAATTTGAAAGAGGGTTTAGGCATAACATTTGATCTAAGGGTTTTTCTGTATGGAAGAACTGATGAAAAAACTCTGATTTCAGAATGAAAACTTCTAACTTCWTTTATAGGCGAATTCTTGAGTAGRATGACCGGCACGTTTCTTTCTTCTTGAGCAATAATTAGACTTGAAACCGGCACGTTCCTTTCTTTAATAATTGAATTTGAAATCGATTGAGAGGCTACTGACACCTTGAATCTCCTTTTCTTAAAGTCTTTTGTCTTTATTGAAAAAGAATCTTCTTTTCTTAAAGTCTTTTGTCTTCATTGAATTCTTTTTGACCATAACATCTTTTCAAAACTCTATCATTTTTTCAAAAATCTATTGAGAGGCTACTGCCACCTTGAATCTCCTTTTCTTTAAGTCTTTTGTCTTCATTGAATTCCTTTTGACCATAACGTTTCTTTACTAATAAACAACTGATGAATAATGAATTACCTGCAATTATTTTGAATAGACAATGATTTGAACAAGATGTTATCGGAAATACCAAAGAGTGTATTTCACGTATTTTTGATAAGATATATTTTGAATAGATACAAAGGATTGCTTGCAAAAGCAATAAGCTAAACACACACAACACTTTGAAGATCAAAAATCTTCGTAAGGGTCCTGACTATCTTGGAATAGATTTTGAGAAGCTTGAGATATGGCATTTGAGCTGGAGGGAGAACTACTTGATGAAGAGCTTCCTCGTTTGATCTCTTGAATAAGTCTTTTTAATTCTTCTTTTGAATCAGCAGCTAGAAATTGATTAATTCTTTTTCTTCTTCCTTGTTCTGGCTTGATGTTGATGTAATGGAAACTGGAGCACCAAAAGTAATTGAATAATAATCAAGAACTCCTTGAACAGTCATTTTCTGCATTTGATCATTAGGAAGTTTTTCCCACCACTTTACTCTGGAAATTCTTTGTAGCAAAGGAGGGGAAGAACCATTGGCATCAGTGACCTTAAAGGTCCATGACATGATCCAAGGTATTTTGAACAATATCGTAAATTGGAGCAGATATTCAAATTCTGTAATCTCTTGAACAAATATTTCCTTGAACTTTTTGAATCCTTCAGTTACCCTTGGAGGAAGGGTTTGTGGAATATTTCCCATGAATTTGAACCATTTGACAAACCATCTTGAATAATTGCAATCAATTTTTTTGTCAAAATACAAGAACCAGGAGTGGGTGTAACTTCTTAGATACAAGAAATTATACCATGCATCTTGATAATCGTAATAATTATAAGAAGGATATTGACTAAAATTTGATAAAGGTTTGCTACGATAGGGTTAGGATCCCCAGTCTTGATTAGAAAGAACACGAAGGATTTGAACCTTACTAAAATCTATTTGAGCAGAATTGGTTTGATTTGATCTATGAGTAATCCTAATAGATTTAGTGTCTATTAGAATTGCTTCATAATATTCTCTAGATTTGAAAGAATCGCTAATGAATAAAGAATCTTTTTGGAAAAGGTAGTCGTTGAGCATGTGAAATCCTTTACTTTGAAGGTGAACTTCATATTCTTCAAGGATTTTGACTGTTTGATTATAGGGATGGTTCAAATAAATTATTGAGATGTTGCGTGGCATTTATGAATGTTCAGATCTGACGATTGTAGATTTAATCCAATTGTTGAGAATTGGTCTTACGGGTCTCACGGGTCTCACGGAAAACCCTTAGTCTCATATGATCCCAAGTCTATATATATACTAGAAGCGTACCCGCGCAATGCAGCGAGATATATCGTGATTTTAATATTTCATTTTATTCTTTATCTCAGTCGATGTTATAATATGGTTTTATGTGATTTTGAGAAAACGATGATGTTTTTATTTTTGAATAAAATATATGTTTGAAGATATCATAAAAA
>NW_020201822.1:30021-43376 GCF_001531365.2 Cynara cardunculus var. scolymus
CGACGGCTCGCCATCAACAGCCAGGGGCTTCCCAAGCTCATTATACTAGTGAACACGGTGTACCCATGACTCCTACGCAGCTCGAGCAAGCTTTCCATACCATGCACCTTCGTCCCCCGGATAACTCTTGGTACATGGACACGGCTTCCACATCACATCTCACAAACGATGCAGGTAATCTTTCTCATTTATTTTCTTTAAATAAACCGCATTCAATTTTAGTTGGCAATGGCACAGTTATTCCAAGTCGTGGTCAAGGTCCCGCTAACCTTTCTTTTCCTAACTGTTCTTACACCCTTCGCAATGTTTTTCATGTTCCCAAAATTATTAAAAACCTTGTTTATGTCCGTTAGTTTACTCGAGACAATCTTGTGTCGGTAGAATTTGACCCTCTCGGTTTTTTTGTGAAGGGATTTTTTCACGAAGAAGGTCCTTACGAGACACAACAGCAACGGTGATTTATATTCCTTCCAACCTAGTCCCGCCAAGTCCCCTTCTGTTGCTCTCCACGCCGTCTCTCCTTCCACATGGCATAATCGTTTTGGTCACCCGGGATTTCCTGTTTTTAAGTTGCTTAGCTCTAATGTTTTYGATTCTAGTTTTAATTTCAAAGATCATTGTAATGCATGTTCTCTTGGGAAACATTGTCATTTACCTTTTAAATTATCTTCTACAATTACTTTTGCTCCCTTTGATTTAATACATGCGGACTTATGGTCTTCTCCCATCGAATCTAAAAATGGTCATAAATACTATCTTGTGTTACTTGACGATTTCTCACACTTTATCTGGACCTTTCCTTTACAAACAAAATGTCAAGTCCCTTTTATCTACCAACAATTTCACACTCTAATCCAAACCCAATTTAACCGAACCATTAAAACTCTCCAATGCGATAATGGGAGGGAATTCAATAACCTATCCCTCCAACATTTCTTTCTGAAAACCGGCACCCAATTTYGTTTTACATGCCCCTACACCTCCCCCCAAAATGGCAAAGCTGAACGAATAATACGCACTTTAAACAATATGATCCGTACCAACCTCATTCACGCCTCCTTACCCCCATCCCTTTGGCATCTTGCGTTATCTTTTTCCACTTATATCCTCAACATCCTCCCCTCTACCACCATTCACAACAAAACCCCTACCGAAATCTTTTATCTTCGCAAACCCACTTACTCTCACTTACGCACTTTCGGTTGCTTATGTTATCCCAACATCTCTGCCACCACTCCTAACAAGCTTGCCCCAAGATCCATTCCCTCCGTCTTTCTCGGCTACCCTCCCAACCATCGTGGATATCTTTGCCACACTCTCTCCTCCGACAAACCCATTATATCCCGCCACGTAACCTTTGACGAAAACACATACCCATATCAACATCGTTATGCTTACCCCTYCTCTTCCTACGAATTTCTCGAAGACWTACCTGTCTCTCCTTATCTCAATCCCCTAAACCACACCACTACTCCATCCCATCGTATCTCTCACCCACCTCCACCTTCACCCACCACTAGCCCTAACAACGCATCCCCACCCCCAACCAACCCTCCCGTYAACCCCCTACCCACGGTCCAACCTCAACCAATGCCACCACCTCCACCTACCACCATCCACCCCATGYACACTCGCTCCCAAAGCGGTATYTGCAAACCAAATCCCAAATATGCTCTACATTCCAACTCCCTCTCTCCTCTTCCCACTAATACCAAATCCGCCCTTCTTGACCAAAATTGGAACTGTGCTATGACCAACGAATTTAATGCTTTACTTAAACAAAATACATGGGATTTGGTTCCTCGTCCGCGTGATATTAATGTGATTAGTTGTCAATGGATTTTCCGGCACAAATTTAAATCTGATGGTACTCTTGAGCAATACAAGGCTCGATTGGTTGTTAATGGTAAAACACAGGCGGTGGGTATTGATTGTGACGAAACATTTAGTCCTGTGGTGAAACCCGCTACGATCCGCACGGTTTTAAGCCTTGCGCTAAGCCGAAATTGGCCCATTCACCAACTTGATGTCAAAAACGCGTTTCTACATGGGCATCTCAAAGAAACGGTTTACATGCATCAACCACCCGGGTTCACGGATCCTTCTTTTTCTGGATACGTTTGCAAGCTTCGCAAATCTTTGTATGGCTTAAAACAGGCCCCACGTGCATGGTATCAACGGTTCACGACATACTTACTTAGCATCGGGTTTGTGTGTAGCAAAAGCGACAATTCCCTCTTCATTTTTCGAAGACAACATGAGTACGCCTACCTTCTCGTCTACGTTGACGACATCGTCCTCACAGCTTCGTCACATACTCTTAAAGCTGAAATTATTGCTTCTCTCAAATCTGAATTCGATATGAACGATCTTGGCAAACTTACATACTTTCTGGGGATTTCGGTCACATACTCCAAAGGTGGAATGTTTTTATCTCAACAAAAATACACTTCCGAAATCATTAAACGTGCCAAGATGGAAAATTGCAAACTTGTCGCAACCCCCGCCGATACAGGCTCCAAACTCAGCGCTTCAGCTGGGGATCCTGTCGCCGATCCTACAGCATATCGAAAATTGGTCGGCGCTCTACAATACTTAACATTTACGCGACCTGACATCACATATGCCGTTCAGCAAATTTGCCTTTTTATGCATGCTCCACGGGAACCTCATATGAATGCCCTGAAACGCATCATTCGCTATCTCCAAGGCACTGTCCAACTTGGGTTACAACTATACTCTTCCAGACCATCTCAGCTCTTGCTTACACATATGCTGATTGGGGCGGGTGCCCTGACACTCGCCGTTCTACATCCGGATATTATGTCTTTTTAGGCGATAATTTAATCTCTTGGTCTGCGAAACGACAACCCACACTGTCTCGTTCTAGTGCGGAAGCAGAATACCGAGGAGTTGCTAATGTGGTAGCCGAAACTTGTTGGCTACGAAATCTCCTTCTCGAATTACAAACTCCTCTCAAAACAGCTACATTGGTTTATTGCGACAACGTATCTGCCGTGTATCTTTCCGGTAATCCTGTACAKCATCAGCGCACTAAACACATTGAGATGGATATCCATTTTGTGCGTGACAAAGTCGCCATTGGCCACGTTCGAGTTCTGCATATCCCTTCTACATACCACTACGCAGACATATTCACCAAAGGATTACCACGACAACTTTTCTTGGATTTCAGATCCAGTTTGGGCATTCGTCCTCCTCCTGCTCCAACTGAGGGGGGCTATTAGACGATATGATGATAACTATGTTTTGTATTTGAATTGGTATTTATCTTTGGTAGGTATTTTTCCCTTCTTTATAGGGATTATCTTTGGTAGGTATTTTTCCCTTCTTTGTAGGGATTATATTGTATATATATATATCAGATGGAATGAAAGGAGGGGAGGAGAGAAGATTTACAATTTATTAACGAGATAATTCCAATCTAGTTAGGGTTCTTGTTTACATAATATCTCATTTCGATTTGGATTTGGATTTGAATTGGTGAAATATTTGAGCCAATTGATCTTCAGATATTACATACATAGATGATGTCTGAAAACCCAACAACAAATTACATATACGGTATCAATTACCCATAAATCTAAGTACGAGATACGTATATGAACCTGACCCAAGAGGCTAAGAGCATAGGAATCGAACCCATTTTCAGAGAAGAAAGGCAACCAGTGTTCAGCCCAACACCAAAGCTTCCATGGACGAACACTAATGGAGGTTGTGGATTCCACGATTTCTCTATTTTCTCATCTGGATTTTTTATTTTTGTTCAGACCAGAAGGGAGCTGGTGAAAAATACGAGATTGCCCTTGCTTCAGCACCCTCATTTTGTTGAGAACAGCTTGTGGCATTTTGGTAATTCTGGTGCTTGTCATGGGCAGCAGCCATTGTTGTGGAAGGAAGGAAGGAAGATCTTTTGGGTACATTTTATCACTTGAAAATGGAGTTTTGAGAGTTTTTTAAATAGACCAATAACTATTCCAATATAACAATTTAGTTGTTCAAAGATTAAACAACTTTTTTATTGATTAGATATGTATGTAAATATTTTTTTTAAACTATTAAACTTTTAAAAATTAGTTATTTATATTATTGTAATAAAAAAAAAGGTTACATGTAACTGTTTAGAAGAATTTTACAATTAAAAAAAAGTAAATCATTTTTACAAATAAAAAAAGCTATCTCTTTGTTTTATCTTTACATTTAATGAAGTGCACATAGCCATATAAAAAAGATGGAGAATTGAAAAACAAAAAAAAAAAACGATCAAAAAGAGGAAGATCAATGGTGAATGGATGGAGTGTATATAGACATATAAAAATAGATGGAGAATCGAAAAACAAAAAGAGGGAGATCAATGGCAGTGACCAATGACGGTAATGGGTGATGATAAAGAACAGATAAAAACCACAAATATGATGTCTGATTGGTTTGAGTTTGGCTCCAAAGGTTAACAGTATCAGGTCGGGTTCAAATCCAAAGAGAAATAAAAATCTTCTTGTGGCCACGGAGGTTCAAATGCGGTGACTCCGGACTATCTGCAAAGCAGATGATCGCCTTGAGATTAGTCGACTCACATAATGGGTTGGATATCCAGGTTAATAAAAAAAAAAAAAAAAACGAGTGATTTTATAAAATATTCTCCCTTTCGTAAAGATCTAATTCCTCTCCCAAGCAACATCTTTAAATAGTTCTCTAATAAGAGTAAATATCCATATGGTTTAATTAAAATTGCAATTTTCGTTATTATGGTTTAAAAATTACTAATTCTTGTAGTTTGTAATTCATTGTTATTTTAATTTTTATGATTTGTAATTTATCATTTTCTCGGTCCATGTTTTTTACAATTCCTTACTTTTTTAGTCTCTAGTCCTTTAGAATTAAGAATTAATCCAAGAACGAAATAGCAATAAATTATAAACAATATGGACAAAAAGAGCAATTTCAAAATACCAAAAGAACAAAAATCACAATTTCTAAACCATCGGAACAAAAATCGTAATCTACTCTCCAAATAATTTGGATGCAAGTTTTAAACCCAAAAAATGGAAAGCAAATTAAATATAAAACTTTCAATCAATATTCTTGGTTTTTCCTACAAAGAAAATGAGAGGATGATCTGAATCAATTAAGGTCAAATTTCAGATGCACCATAAAGCTACATATAAAATGACACCAAAAATGAAACAACCATATGACATTCCTGGCACCATGTCGTTTACGCCTCGGTTATCGGGTACTCAAAGACAACATCTTTGCCACAAAGCTTCCTGTAAACCCCGGCATAAGTCTCCAGCTTGTATTCCGTGTCGTTTCTTGCCTTAGGGTCCAGGTAAATCTGGAACAAATGCATATGAAAATGTAAAATTGAGATATGAAATCGCCTTCACAAAATGAAATTGGGTTGGGCAAAATTGATAGAAATTCACCTTGATGATTTTGGAGCCATCGATTCTGTATCTGATGCGTTTTCCTACAATTTCAGCAGGATGCACAATATCCTCGAGCATCGCATCATGAACAGCAGTTAGAGTACGAGAACGAGGTCTCTGAGCAGCTGAACCTTTCTTTGGTGGCGGCACCATCCTTCTGGTTGCAATGAGAACCACATCCTGCCAACAATAAACAATCCAAAATTTATAACGAGAAAGAACTAGATGGAAACAGAGGGTTAGAATAAGAGCGATGAAAGCCGCTAGACATAATTGAATACTGACAGGAAACAAAGATGCAAATGAGGGTCAATTCCCTTGATTTAGAAGAAATGAAGGCCCCTAGAAAACAGAGAATAAATAAAGGTGCTCTAATGCTCTTATCATTTCTTAGTTTTATATCAAACTACATATAAGCCAAATATGTGAAACATATATACCCATTAACAAGCTAGCTAAGAGTGTACAAACTGTTTGGTTGGTTTTCCCATGAAGTCCTGTATGGAAAAAATTGTTTTGTTTTCACTAATCTGACTGTATAGATTGCGAATATTTTTGTTTGGTAGTGATTTTTCATAGATGAAAGGAGAGTGTTATTTAATTGAGCTGAAGGTTTGAAAAAAACTTGGCTTTCTGCATAAAGCTCCCCTCAAAAAGCTCACTGAATAAGTCGCTTGCTACATCATTAAGCCACTATGAGCAAATACATTAAGCTCATTAAGTTGCTAACAAACATGCCCTACATGAGAGCTCCTGAGCCCGCTTATTTGACTATATGAGCCGAGTTGAGTATAATATGGCTAAAGCTTGGCAAGCCTAAATGAAATTGATTACACCAATCAATATGAGCCACAATGTTATTTAAATTTCCAGTTCCACCAGTTGTAGGGGTCGTTTACGAAACGCTTATCTGGTAAGCACTTACCAGGCATCCCTTGCCTTAGCGGGAGGGCATGGCGAGGACCAAGAATCGTACCCAGTAGAAGGCATAGAGGCTTTCTAGAGGCTTAGGCGAAGTATCCTATCAATAGAAGTCACCATCAAAGGTCCAAGCAGGAGTTGAGTTAGCAAGGATCGATAATCTTATCCGGTAAGTGAGAGAGAAGACACTTACCTAGTAAGTTACCGGGTAAAAGAAGACTACCAACGTTGGATGGCCGAAAACGTTACCGATATGGCAAGTGATGGTGGTAACTATTGCCAGTAAGCGCTTACCCAGGCTGGCTTTAGATTAGAGTCTTGCTTACAATAAAAGAAAGTGTTCGGGAAACCACCCCTTAGCCTAAATGGGAGACAAAATAAACAATCTTGCTCTTATGAAACATCATTGGCCAATGGCAGAACACGACCATCTTCTTTTTCCACATTGATTACAAATAGTCATCGTAATATAGCAGTAAGAAAGAAAACTCGGGAAATAATCAACAGCATAGCAATTTAAGAACTATAACATACACATTGTAAATTAAACTAAGAGACAGGAAAGTTACCTTTCCACTAAACTTCTTCTCAAGCTCCCTAACAAGCTTAAGATGAATCTTGCGGAAAGCTTTCCTCAATCTGTAAGGAACATGGATCACTACAGCCTTTCGATTTCCAGAGATATCAATTTGGCTACAAAAAGAGCACAAAGAGGTCAGCATGACAATCATGTGGTGGAACAACATGTATTAAATCGCATGTAGATGCACCCTTACGTGGCACTGTTAATGTAAAGGTCCTTCAAGTCACTCTTAAGGTCCTGGTTTGCATTTTCCAAGTCGAACAATGCCTAGATGGACAAATTTAAAAAGTCAGAACCTTAATGAGCTCAACCAAGAAGATAAGAGAACATATTTTGTCAAAAGAATGAAGTACAAATTACCTGAGCAACAGACTCTTCAAATTCGGTGGGTTCAACATCCTTGTCCTTCTGGATCTTCTTCCTTGAAGTATACATTTTGAGAAATCTGACCAATCAAGAAGAAGATCAAGCAAGTATTAGCATACATAATTAATGTAAAACTGCAATCTGGCCATGCAAACAAGACGGGTCTGGAATAGCATGACAAAGCTATAATCTCTTTTGCTAAAAAATCTTTTGCAGGTCAAAATGCACAACTCTATCGTATTCTCAAACCAATGCGTATAGCCAAACATAGTAACAATGCATATAAATTTTAGTTCTACAACATCCAACCTATAACTAAGTGCCCAAAATAATACAACAAGTAAAAACCAGAAACAGGGATATATGAAAAAAAAAACTAATAAAATTAAATTGCCTGACTGACATATCAATTTTGAGGATAGAACTAAATTCACCAAGATGGGTAATAGGTCACCAAAATGGACTGGAATGTGGGTGAACTTGGTCTACCAGAAAAAAGCAGTGGAACCCAACTCTCGAGCAAATGGTGAGCCAAGATTTGTGGGAGGCTATTTTTTGAATGATCAACTGTAAACAGCTTACTTGTGCATAGTCGTGGGATTTTAATTCAGGGTTTATGGTTGGTTATGAATTTTAAAGGTTATATTCATAGACCACTTTGGTTGTTTACCCGATGTTTTTGGTAGACAAATAGTGTTCATGATGGGCTACGCAACATGCCAGTCTTCTTTATGTAATTTTTCTTCTTTGAAGTAAAAAATTTCCAGGGGTCTCATACCCTTAATCAGATTAAAAAAACTAAGGGAAATGGACTGAAAACAACAATATGTGTTTCTATATGGCCTTCTAATGGATAAATTCCTGTCAAGACACAAACAAGTAAAGGAACGCCTTCTTCTCCAATATCAAAAACACATGCTATCATTGCAGGGACCCATCTCTAAGCATTATGTAATAACTTTAACATGGATGCTATAATTTTGTTCATAACGATTATAAAAACTTACATAAATTATCAGTTTGTGATAAATGATTCTACCTTAATCTCATCAAATTGCAACAAGTCCATTTGGTTCATCTATAAAAGTTCTTTTTGCTAATATATAGTTTGTGTAAATAAATTTTCATCAAAAGAATATTCAATACACGCAACGTGAAGCACCCGAACTTGTGATCATAATACGGGATCGAGAAAGTGTACAAGTTAAATTAACATACCATTTCACCACAAAAAATTTCCATCAGCAATACAAATGCAAGAACATTAAGTCAAAAACAGCCCTATCTGTCCTACAATAAACCATATACAAAAAAAATCAATCGAAATCAGAGGCAGTCCAACAGCCAGCACGCAGTTGAACAACAAATACAACTCAAATTCACATCACATATAATGAAATCAATGTAAATAGAACACTGACAATAGCCAACCATGCATAACTCAAAATTTCTCTAGAACATTACATAAACACCAGCAATGGAAGATCAAAAGGTTTTGGTTTTGAGCAGACAACGGGAAGAACACGTACCTAGAATGGAAAATTCCGGTAGCTTGGATGGAGCTCTGACGCTAGGAAACGGCTGAGAGAAATGAAAACCCTAACTCTGTCATGATGTTATTTCACCTTAGGTCTAGTTTGGGCTTGGCTTTAAACAGGCCTTGTATCGGCCCAATTGACATCAACTATTGGGCTTATTATTTTTATAAGCCGAAAATTTCTTGTATTGAGCCCAAACTAGATTTTAGTTTGAGTAAATTACATGTTTGGTCCTTGTGTTTTAACATTTGTCCTGTATAAGTTATAGAGATGGTTCATATGGTACGTATTTTGTTGTGACTAAAGTCTCTCCCTTTTAACATCGTCTCCTTTGACTATTAAATATAGGGGTGCTCATGGGTTAGGTTGATCGGGTTGAAGACATTTGAATAACTCAACCCAATGCTTGTGGTTTGAAAAAATCTTAACTCAACTCAACCTAAACCAAAGTGCAACCCAACCCAACCCGTATGAGTTAATCGGGTTGATACTTTGGTATATTAAAGTATTATTCTAACCTTGAGTATGTTATTTCTCTACTCACAATTTCTTTTTCATCATCAACCATTTGATACAACTTATTCATATTTCTTACGTATATCACATTCAGTTAATTTTCTCAATTTACATTTATATGTTTACAATTACTGAACATATATATGAATAGTTATATAGAGATATGAATAGATTGAAAATATTTGTATATGAAAAGCATACATGACAGTGTAATTGTCTATTGTATGTATTAATAGAAATTCAACAATCATATTAAATCCAAGAGATAAAAGGATATCGGGTTCATCGGGTTGGGTTGGATTCAAATAATAGTAACTCACTATCAACTCAATACTTATGGTTTGACAAYTTTACAACTCGATTAAACATCGGGTTGCTTCGGGTTGGGTTATTTCGCGTTGGGTTGGATTCAAATAATAGTAACTCACTATCAACTCAATACTTATGGTTTGACAAYTTTACAACTCGATTAAACATCGGGTTGCTTCGGGTTGGGTTATTTCGCTTTGGGTTGGGTTGGGTTGGGTTGATTGGGTTGGTCGAGTTTTTGAGCACCCCTAATTAAATGGCCAATATGTTTTTCATATGAGGGGTATTTTCGTCATTTTATTATTTCTTTTTATTTTCATCTAAAGAGTAAAATCAAAACTATGAAATTAAGAAAACCTCAAAAACTTATGAGAACATCAGGAATACGAATAAATATGTACAAATTCGTTAAAAATTTGGTCTATAAAACTCATACAAATCAAAAAGTCTAAAATCTAAAAAAAATTCAAATTCAAACAGCAAAACCCCCTTATCTCAGTTATGATTTTCAAAAGGAAGTAATAGAAGCATGTCGCAATTTCATTTAAAACTCAGATCTCATTTTGCAATAAAAGGTATATCTGTATTTCATTTAAATCTCATATCTTTATCTCTTTTTGATATCACGTGTTCTTCTTCATAAACAGTATTATACGTTCTTCGTGCCAGAACGCTTCCACCGTCTCCATAAAAGCAACGTCTTTGTAACAAACATTCAATCTTTATATCTGTCCTCATCTTACTCGGTACATAGGTTTTGACTTTGATGTGCAATTTTTTCACATAATGGTTACAAAATCTATTGTTATCGATGAAAACGAGTAAAAAATATGAAGAAATTGCATGTTTATTGCATTAATTGTGAAAGGAAAATACACCCTTGCACTAAGTGGAAATATTCTTTTGTTCCATGTTGACCAGAACAACTGATGTTACTCCTGCAAAATAAATTTTGCAGATTTCTTCAAATACAAAGAATTTGTGTCATCGTTCTCATTTATTCGTTTTGAAAAATGATTTAGGGGTCCTGTTATAGCCTTTAAAGTCTCTACTTTATACATTATGAAGTTTTTGTTGGAGATGCTTTAATAGACAATACGCGAATGATTCATCCGAACAGAAACAACTTAGATGGTTTGAGAAAAAAATTGATATTTTAATCAAACCACGTCTCTCTCTTCCCCTCTCTCTCTCTCTCTCACACACACATACATACATACATACATACATACATAAATACATACACACACAAACATATATATATATATATATATAGGCGGAGGTTCAAACGAGAACATTTATGTTTGGCAAAAAATGCGAGAATAATCTTGGGCCTCCAAATTAGTTAACCCATAATTAAAATTATAATAAATGGTATGAAAATTTAAGGGTTTAATGTAATTGTGTATTTTTCATCAATTCTTATTAAGGGTGTTCAAAAAAACCGTTGGACCGCTCAAACCGGCCGAACCAAGTTAAACCGGACCGTTTTTGACGGTTTGAGCGGTTTAGCGGTTTGGTTTGGAAAATAGTAAAACCGGACGGTTCGGTCTAGTCTGTGGTTTGGAATCTTTTTTGGGCGGTTTGGACCAAACTGACCGCCAAATATATATATATATATATATATATATATATAATTATTTATTTTAATATTAACAATCCAACTTTTTTAACTTAAGGGCTATGGTTCAAATATATCCCTAACATCTAACATAATCAAAATGGATATTTAATCTAAAATTATAAATTATATTTGTTTTTTTAAGTTTAACATTTAAATTCCATTAAAGGCCTAGACCGTCTAAACCAGTCAGACTAGACCGCCTTTTCATGGTCTGGTTTGACCAGTCTGGACATTTGATGTCAAACCGCTCGGTTTGAAAATTTTATAAACCGCCATTACGGTTTGGTTTGTGGTCTGACAGGTTAAACCGCCCAAACCGGACCGCGAACACCCCTAATTTTTATGTTTATCTTAATTATTTGTATTTATCCCTTAATTTATGTATAGCATAATCGATTACAACATCACACCAAATAACAATGTTAGTAGAGTGTGTGATACAATTACAAACTATGTTTGTAGTCAATGTGAAAATTGTGTGATACAAAACAATGCCTCCTTAGTACAGACGTCGATGAGAAAACAGTGTTAGGAATCAATGTGATAAACATGTGATACAAAACAATCGAAGTAATGAGATTTACAAAATTGGTTAATCAAATGCATCTGAAACAAAATCAGTGTGAGGAGGCAGTGTGATACAAAAAATGACTGAATAAACCTAGTGATGCAAAAACAGTGTTAGGAGTCACTTTGATAAATACATGATAAATTACGATAAAAATAATGTGTTTACAGAACAATGCAATTACACATGTTGATGCAAAAACAGTGTTATAAGTATGATAAACATGTGATAGATAACAATCAAAGTAATGATTTCAACAAATGATTAAATGGTTTGGTCAATCCAACCCAAACCCAAAAATACATTAATTGTACAATCGTGATACTTTAAATGACTATTTTAAGTTAAAAAAAAAAAGTGAAGATTGTTGGAACTCCAAGATGATGTTTGGTGCACAATTTGTTTTTGGATGAAATGAAATATGCCAAAGGAGTTTAACTTTAATGAAATTGGAATGAAATATTATCAGATTTGATCATCTATTTGGTTGACAGACGTTGAAATAAAATATGTTAAAGGAATTAGAATTTTATCTGTTTAGTTTATAAAATGTAGCTTTATAATTAGAATGAAATGTTGGTAAATATCAAAAACACATGCTATCATTAAACATCATAGTTTCTAACCCATCAATAATCAAGCAGACTCATTATTGCAACATATATCTAACAAACTCTTCTTAGGCTTCTCTTTCATAGTCCCAAAAAACTTAAAGAGCATCTCTAACAGATTTCTCAAATTTTCTCTAAAATAGAGATGTAAAAGTCAAAATATCTAAAAAAAAATTACATTCATCTCCAACAGATTCCTCATTTTGAAGAATCCAATATTGATTATAATATTAAATATTTCATTCATCTATTAAAATATTATTTTTTTTCTCTCTAAATATTTATTTTTAAAGTTTCTAATTGGTGGTTTCATTTGGTAATCATTTTTAGGGTTAAAGCTATGTTTGGCAAACTATCTGATAAGCTAGTTGGTAGCTAATAAGCCAACTAATTAACAAATCATGTTTGGCAAAACTAACTGATAAGAATGTAAAATAATTAAGAAGGACAACTTGAAAAATTAATCAATTATAATATTTCAAAATACAATTGAAATAAATCTATAATAATATGACATATTATCTTATATAAACAAGATGGTAATTTTTTTTAATAAATATAATATATTGATTAAAAGAATTTCAAATTGATTATTACATATATTGTAATATTTGGATTTGTTAAAACAAATTTTAGAAAAAATCAATTATTTATGATTTTAAATAACCATTACATATAACTAGAATGGTACTCGCGCAATGCAGCGAGATACATTTTGATTTTAATGTTTCGTTTTATATTTTGGCTCTATCGATGTTATAATGCGATTTTATGTGGTTTTGAGAAAAAATAAAATGTTTTTATTTTTGAATGAAATATTATAATTTTTTTAAAAAATAAGCGAAATTAGTATTAAATCAACTATTTAA
>NW_020201822.1:44051-47645 GCF_001531365.2 Cynara cardunculus var. scolymus
TAATAAAAATATTAATGTACAATGTATAATTTTCAATTTATATTAAGTAATAACTAATATTAATAATATTTAAATTTTATTAATATTTATTTATAATTAATAGTAATAAATAACAATTAATATTACTGAGATTTATAATAGAAAAAAGTGATAATAAGATACGAAAACGATATTCCAAATAATGTTTCAATAAGCTAGCTTATGTGCATCTAAACATGTACCCATAAAATAAACTAACTTTTTTTTGTCAAACAATGTCTAATTTCATATTTGGAGAAAATACTTTTCCCTCTCCTACTTTCTCCATTTTGGAGGTAGTTTTGAGGAAGTTGTTACAACAAACTATTGGCTCAAAATCCCCAGGTGCACTTGTTTTTTTTTCCTTAATACTGTAAATTTTTTCATTAAAAATAAGATACATTTTAACAAGTTTAGAAATAACCATAGAATTCTTTTGATAAAAATAAACACCAAAATCTAGCATATTATTTAAAACAAAAATTTAAGCACCAAAAGTGTAAAATAAGTACAACATTCAATTTTAACCGTTTATTTACAATATTATTTATATTATAAAAACATTTATATATTTAATAAATGTTTTTTTTTCTCTTCAAAACATTAATTTCAATAATTCTTGTAATAAAAAATTATTTCTATAGAAAATTTCTAATTTAGAGATTTTCATATTATTTTTCCGACTTCTAATATTTTAAAAGAAAAATCTTAAAAATCTGTTACAACCAAAAAAATTAACCTTAAAAACCTAAAATCTTAATTTCCGTCATTTTACAGAATTTATTTAAATAAAAAAGATGCCCCAAGAAACTGGTAAGTTGTAAAACCATAGCTTGGTAATTACCATGTGATCAAATGTTATCAAACTACATGTTACGTCCACACAAAAATAACCAGTACCGATGAATTTTACAAAAAGAATAACCATTATATAACTCTTATTTTGTAATTATTGTACGCCATGTATAATTATTGGACCATGTACACGTCATATATTACTATCACAAGACATATAACGACACATACCTGATCTTTGTCCCAGAGAGTAGAGCAGTTGTTTAGATGTTCTTGATCAACCCTCATAACGGAACATATATAGAGCAATGTCAAGGGTTCATAAGCACCTTGTTGTTCACTCCGGCTCTATACAAGTGCAAAGTTGATTCTGTAGTTATACGRACCTCGGTCTCTGCAGGTGCAAATAAGGCACTTCCTTCCGACACTCTATCTTCAGACGATAATGTGTGCATTGATCCTTCTCCTGATATAACCACGAAAATGGATGGACCCGGAAGTGGAGGAAAGACAATCGTCGCTCCTTCGTCGAGCATACAACGATCAACCTCGAATTCCTCAAAAGGCGGGGTGTACCTTCTCGTATACGGATTCAAAGGAACACCTTTCAAGATTTCAGGTAACCCCTGATACATCAAAAACGTAACAAGAGGATGAATACATTATCCCCAAGCTTCGTGAAAACTGCAACATTTGACCATGCGAGAATATGTGGACCCCTTTAGATTACTCTCGAAAAGACAAGGAAGGTTCCAAGATTTATAGGTTAGACAAACATAGACTATCCTAGAGATAGAGGCTGTTTGGTTGGTTGTGCATTAATTTCTACATGGATAAAGTTGTCCTTGTGGATTAAACTGTTTATATTGATTGGAAAGGTTTTTGTTTAGGATTTCATAGATAGAAGGAGCGTGTTAATCTAGCTGGGAGGGGCATGTTTTGTAAAAAAAACTTGGTTTTCTACATAAAGCTTCCCTGAGAAGCAAACTGAATAAGCCACCACTACCAAACAGTCATCTATAGCAGACCAAATAAGCTGTAAGCCATTAAGCTGCTAACAAACAGGCCTCCTAGACATTTATGTGCTTAGACCGGTAGACATTGGCGAGGAGAACAGGGTCCAAGTCAAGTCAATGTGGGACTCTAACATGTTAATTATCTAAAATAGAGGCAAAATACAGTTTATCAAGAACATGGAAACAAGTGATCTGCTTTTGGGGGTAGAGGTTAGGTCTAGGTACATTATACCCTCCTGGGCCCCACTTCCAGATAGGATATACCGGGCTTGTTTGATTTGTTGGTTGATCAAGAAATGAACAAGTTATACATACAAATGCCRGAATTCTCACCTTACCTGCTTATATGTGAGCATGGAACAAAGGGTTTCTACATCAATGTACTTTGGAGTGAGGCCTGCACGAACGACGTTGTCTGAAGCAGCCATGCACTCAACACACTCACCATTCAAATACGCGTGAGGTTCGTTTGCTGCTATATACAAAGCTTCACCGGGATTCAGCTTCACATGATTAAGGAGGACAGCCGCTAATACTCCAACATCATCCGGATACTGCTTCTCGAGCTTCAACACTAGTTCTTCCTTATCAGTTAACTGCCTTGTCTGAAAATTTTAGAARAATGAAAACATTAAACCAATAAGGTCAAGTGTGTGCTTGGTTGAGGGTAACAGGGGGCGGGGAAAAATGGAGATCATTAAGAGTGCTTTTTGTACACTGTATAATACTGAAAATAACAAGGATCGTTCCACGTTTGGCAGAAGCTTTCTTTATGTGGAACAAGCGAGTTCCATCCCATCCCATGGAATATGGTGGAACAGACTTATATTTTACCAATATAACCTAAAAAAACCTAGTTATCTTCCAAGTTCTAACATATCAAATGTGTCTTCCTCTATATATTTTGTTCATTTTTTTAAATTTTATTTATTGTACTTTATACTCTTTAAACTTTCACTTTACTGTTCTCAAAATATTATTTTCATATGGTTTCCATATTTTGGTTAATTATCGTAATTTATTAAATATGAATAATAATAAAATAATATAGAAATATATAAAAAAAAGTACAGTCATGTCATTTATACTATATATAAAATAAAAATTGGAAACTACATAAACTTTTTATTTTGGTGTCATTTTAATCTTTCTTGACAAATTTTTAATGATATATCTTGTTATAAAAAAATGTTTATTTTAGTATAATTTAATAAATTACATGAATTAATCAAAATATATAAAAAGATATAAACAACTCAATAGGAATAAATTGGTCATTTTATATGTTCTGTCATGTCCAATTCTATTCCATCCAATTCTGTCTTATTAATGAACACTTGTTATGTCAAATGTCTAGTCCCATATGCACCCTAATGGTGTCTAGTTTGATTTAATGGAATGGGCCATTACCAGATACAATACAGGGTAATGAAGTATTTCTCAACATATTAAAGGGAATGAAACTCTTTCCCATTTCTATTCCCCTTCAAAAACAAGGTTATATGAACCCCAATTGCAGCAACTTATGAAGTAATATGCAATTAAAACAAGCACAATTTATACTGCAAGACCTTCAACAAGAAAGAAAAGGATTTAGACAAAGGATCATACCTCTTTTTCACTATTTAGACGAGTAATCAGTTTGGACAGTGATTTGGAAATCGTCTTCTTATCTACTGACATGAGTTTAGTGAATATTGACCGAAGAACCCGCTCTTCTTTTACCTCCCCATTATGCTTGTCGACAGTTAAGACTTGGTCTATA
>NW_020201823.1:0-10480 GCF_001531365.2 Cynara cardunculus var. scolymus
TACCAAAAACAGAATTAATCGAATAAGAATTCAATTCCCGCTCTGATACCAATTGTTGGACCTGTAAATTCAGCTTTGATATTGATCTATTACTCTGAATGAACTCTAGGACGATTACAGTGCAGCGGAAACAATAATAAGAACAGAACAGAGCCGTCGAGCCTATGGATAAGAAACCCCCAACTACAAAAACCCCAATGAAACCTGAAATTCCAGAAGCTATGAATTCTTCAGATAAAGGAAAAAGAAAACTGAAAATTCTTTAGTCTGCCAAAGATACTTCACAAGGCCCAATCCCTCGATCTAAATTCATTAAGTTTACTCCTGAACAGAAACAGAAGTGGCCTGCTTTTGAAAATTCTAACCTGCACTTTTCTTCTCCTTCAGCTAAAGGGAAGAGTCTCCTCAAGAAAGAAGTAAAACTCACGCCTGCACTTTCAAATAAAAAGTCTGCACTAGATAGGAAGTTTGTAAAAACAACCAATGCTAGGACAAAATCTTTACCTTCTGTTTTTATTTCTTCTCCATCAAAAAAAAAGAAATCAGTTAAACAACCGTGCTCAAACACTCCTAACTGCCAGTATTTGATTCTTTTACAAAACCTGAGGAATCACATGTTAAAGCATCGCTGCATATTTTCGATCGATCGTTCAGAGCGATCGTCTCTTCATGCACAAGTCCCTTCGATACTTGATCTAGCAAAGGGGACACACATCTACTTCCCTTCATCGGACTCTGAATCCGATGAAGAAGAAGTTCATGTCGAAACATCACGAGATAGTTCCTCACTTGAGGGATATCAATGACATGATGGAAGTCATCCCTTGCCTCACTCCACCCAAGGCATCGATGGAGGCGCCTCTGGAACTGAGGCTCAACCTACAGCATCCGTTGCTGTAGTGGTTACCCCACCCCTTGCTGACTTGGTCACAAAGGCTGAGTTCCAAGCCTTTGCTGATTCAATTCAGCGGTCCTTGGATGACCTTAAACTCAACTTGGCAGGGGTTGCTGAATCCATTCCATCAATCGATCTTTCATCGATTCAATAATCACTTGCGTATCTCGAGCTCAATCGAGGGACAACACCACCCGCATCTAGATCTTCCAACAACTTATGGTCCAACAAAACAACCATCTCACCAATATCTCCACCACAATAAACAAGTCTGTCCAGCCAGCCTTGGAGCCCTCTCGGCCAAGATAACTACGACCGATGAATCCATTGCCTCCCTCACCACCCAAGTCACTTCCCTCACCAATTCCATCGCCACCTTACCCTCCACCATACTATCCAATATACCACAAACAGCCCCCCCTCTACCCCCCTCTACAGCTCCCTCAACACTTTTGCTGCAGAGGTACGCTCAATGATATCCTCAATCACCATCCCTCCACCCGCCTCAACCTCCAACTCCACCCCTGCAGATGTGGTCACGAGAGCCGATCTGTGTGTTCTATCAAAGGCCTTAATCTCAAGTTTTAATGAGATAAGTGCCAAATTTGCGTCCAGAGCCGTCGAGCCTACCAATGCACTAAGAAAAAGCCTCATCCAACAACAAGATCGCACCAACTCTCTCCTCCTCACGACAGAGAAAAGGCGAAGGAGAGAGGCGGTGCACGATTTCGTCAAGAAAATGAGGCTGAAGAAGAAGAGAAGCAGAGCCTCTTGCTCCACAAGCCGCCCTTAAGAGGCCGAGGCATGAAGACCCAGACCAAGATGATCATGGTCTTGGTCCTCATGAGGGGGAGAACCCGGCCACCACACCAATGGAAACTGCTGCACCATCATTACCACCACCACAAAATCAACCAACCCAACAAACTCAAGGAACCCAGGCGAGGGAACCAGAGGCTCAACCATCTGAAGATGTACAAAATGTACATGTTTCCTCTGCCTGCACACCCAAAACCCTCTACCCGCAACCAATGAGTTCTCACCAATTTTGGTGAGTTCTTCATCCTCCGACAACCCACCATCTCCTCAACCAGAAACAACCTTATCATTTACCCCCATCACCAACACCCCCTCCATCACCTCCTCAACCAGAACCTTCCATTATCAAAACTACTCAACCAGAAACCTCCATCACCCAAACAACTCAACCAGAGCCTATGCAACTAAAGCCTACCCAACCAGAGCCTATCCAAAAAGAAACAACTCAACCAGAAGCAATACCTCAACCAGAACCCTCTACCACACTACCAGAACCCATCACCCAAACACAACCACCTACCACCCAACCTACCCTTACCCAAACACAACCACAGCCATCCATCACCTAACCAACCCAGAAGGTGCAAGCAGACATTCCCTCTTCATTAAGGCAAGCTCCAACACAAGGCAGAGTCAAAGAAATTCTCTCTAATTTGGAATCGTTAAGGAGACGTCCACCAGTGCCTCGAATGGAACTCTTCATGATAGAGAATATCCATCAATACCTCTACCATGATCGCGATGAACAACTGGTCCTCAATCCTCCCAACTTATCTCCTGAGTCGATGGACCTGCTACGTCACATATTCGTGAGGCAGACGACCTCTCCACCACAAGCCGTCTTCTCAAACAATGGAATCAAGACTGTCCTCGACATCAAGATGATTACACCATGGAGCACACACATGGGATGATCAACGTCTTCAATGACAATGATATAATAAATCTCAATCCATGGGACTTGATCGATCTATATGGCTATACAGCTCAGCGACAGGACCAAGGGATAAGGTACGTGATGGCCAACAGAGCGATTATAGAGACGATGGGGACCTTGGTAAAGTTCAGAGCTAAGAATGACTTTCAAATAGCTCTTAAACTAGGTATTGAAAGACTCTTCTGCACACCTCTAGATGAAGATATCCAAGGCTTACAAGAGAAGTGCTCTGCATCGGTTCTAGCTCAACCAGAACTCGGCTTGGTATTCAAGAACGAGTATCCGAGTATGGGGTTAAAAAGTTCTTCAGACTAACTGACACCTTCAAGTATTCAACCGATACACTTGAATGGTTTCAGAAAGTCATTCGAGGAAGACTCGGCAGATCGCATGTGCTGATGAAGGAAGAACAAGAACTAATCCATGGTATCTCCACAGTCCGTTTCAAAGGACTAATGATGCGTTTTTGGAAGATCTATAATGGAGACCATGAGTGATTTATTTTATTTCCATCCTGTAATTTCAATTTTCTTGTAAGAAATCATCCAACTTTTAGTCCAATGAATATATTTGACAAAAGGATATATGCTTTTCATAATTCCTTCATTTGTTTATAGATTAGTCATTGTTTGTTTTTTCATTATTTAGGGGGAGATTTTTAGACCCCATCATTCTTATTTGTAAAAGTAATGAAAAACATACAAGTGTGAAAGAGCAGAAGGTTGATGGAAGAATAACATCAAGAAATCATAAGTGCTCAATACAACCAGAGATGCAATGAAGGTTCATAGGTGCGATGAACGGCGCATCTCCATAAACCCTCTGGTTCTCAACACTTGGAGATTTCAACAGCAGTTCAACCAGAGGTATTCCTTCAAGAAGACCCAAAGACTCATGGTTGAACACGCCTCATAGAAGACAGCTGGAGATGGCAAATCGACAACTGGATTCTCATTGCCTTAATTAGTTTAATTTCGTTTCCTTATTTCTATATTGCTTTCTTTCCTTAAGAGATTTGCAATATATCTTCCATAGATAGCAATCTCCATATTTAGAATACTAGTATAAATAGTCATTATATTTCTTGTAATCGTTTACGCTTTTCATCATTCAATAATAGTGAATCATTTGACACTCCAATATTTTCTTGAATATTCTTGAGTTGTTCATCACTATTTTCATCCACACGATATATTTAGGTTATTCATAACTTGAATACTCGTGTTATTGAGAGATCTGTGATCAATAGATCACTTCTTTATTTCTCAAATATTTGATGACTCTCATTGAACCTCTCCATACATATACATATACATATACATATACATATACATATACATATACATATACATATACATATACATATACATATACATATACATATATACACACACACATATGTATATATATACATATATTGACGAAGGATCATGTGAGAATAAGAGTTGAGTTGAAAAGTGTAATGAAGGATTTGCACCCTTGATCACTTTTAGTCTCACCCTCATCTCATGAACTGCGCTTATCACGAGAATTGATTCGAACATTTCGATGCACCACATTAGTGTTGATCTTCAATTATGATTGATCCAAGGGTGAAGATCTATTCTTACTCTTCTCACCATAACGTTCATTTTCACATAAACCCAACCCTAATTATATAGGCTCAAGTTCAGGAGAAAACGTTAAATAAATGGAAAACTAGAAAACTATGAAAAACGGGTAAAATTATATGAATATGGATGTCAAATTAACGAGAAAAATATGATTATTTTTTGGTGTAATTTATTTCGTTCGAATTTTGATCATATTTCCTAATTTTTTATTTAAAAATAAAGTTGTAATATCCTCTTTAATCGTATCCATTGGATCAATTGATCTAGCGATTGATGGAGTATTTTTCTGTTTTTCATTTTTTAAGATTTTCCCATAACCTCCCTGTATACTACCAAGGTGCATGAAACGTACTACCACGACAAATCGCTCCAAGATTTTCTTCGGCATATGAAACAAGCGGTGAAACCTCAACATCTGCTTGAAAAACAAATAGATTACTATAACATAAGAGATAAAGCCAATTGAAAGCCAGATTCTGAAAGGTTTATTACCAGTTGAATATAAAAGGCACTTAATGTGTTAAGAAGCCGCTTGCTACAACCACTCGACTTGTATGTAGACTCAGAACCATAAGTCAAGCATTGTTTTGAGTGTCCAAGTTGGACCATTCACATTTTTTACAGGGGAAAATTCTTCTTCAAGCAATACCTATGTAAGAAACAAACAGGGAAAAGTGACACTTTTTCTTCCATTTTGCTAAAACACAATTTGATGAGAATAAGGGGATGATCTCAAAAAGTGTTGTTGAAGGTGCATATGGAAATGCATCAAATATGAATTGTTCTAGCTTGTATCTAACACTTTTCCCATGGATTGAGAGGAAGTTGTATACTTCATTTTTGCCGATTCTTACTTATAACCTACTAAATTCAACAATATAATTTACTTCAATCCCCACAAACCAGAAAAGGTTACATGAATACTTATCTCATATGGTGGAAACCCAAAAATCAATTGGAAGAAAAACCTGAATAGGAACGGGAATCACCATATTGCAACTGAAAAACGAATAGCAAATAGCAAAGATATAAATTGGTGGTGCTCAATTGCAACTATAAAACCTAAAACAAATAGCAAATAGATTAATACTGTTGAGACCCATTGTCATCCAAAAAACATCTCACTGGATACCAATTTGGCCCAGTGCACCATTCTTTCGGCAAGGCCTTCTACAATGGTCGTTGGAATTGGGAACATTGATTGAGGTTAGAATTGTGTATAGGCTTTAATGTTACTTGGATCAGAAAAATGTTACTCAGATTCGGATTTTAAAGCCGGAGTTGTTTTCTAGAGTGCCAAAAATGGTATAGATATTGAGAGCACCAGGGTAGATCACCTCCCTACATAATTCACCAGTTCCAACAAACTGGATAATCACCTATCAAAATGTATGTTGGTTGACTGTCAAATATATTAAGGTTACTTATGAATGTATGTTCAGTAAGGTTAAATACGAATGCATGTGCAGTAAGGTTTGTGCAGAATAAGAAAGCAGCAAGGCTTGTGCAGATTATGAATATTAAATATGGTTTGTACCTGAATCGATCAAACAGAAAACAGGTACCTGAATCGAGAGTATGAATCAAATCCAAAAAGAAATCGATCATACAGATGAACCCCAAAGGGCAACTAAAAGAAATAGATGAACAAAAAGTAAACATCTACCTGAATCAAGAGAGACTGAATCGATAAACAGAGTATGAATCAATAAAAAAGTAAACATCTACCTGAAAGAAATCGATAAACAAAGTATGAATCGATTAAAAAGTAATCATCTACCTGAAAGAAATCGGTAAACATAGTATGAATCGATTAAAAAGGAACATCTACCTGAAAGATATCGATAAACAGAGAGTATGAATCGATCAAGATGCAATCAATCATCTTTTCATAGATAAAGGTTAAAAATTTATCTTTTAACGCTTAAATCAAACAAACTATGGAGAAACCCTACATCAAAACAATGAAATACATCCTTGTTGTTGAGTTGTATGAAAGATAATAAATTTATGTATATTACATTGTGGAGAAATACAAAACCTCGTTATGAGACAGTAGCTTTTATATTGCAGGTATCTTCATTGTTACATGTAAATCCAAAAATATTAGCTTCAAAAAAGGATACATCTTCAAAGATGATTTTCTAGCTTTTGAAATCCACCATTAGTTACAACTTATTATGAATACATCTAACAACATTCAACTAATCATGCCACACACTCGCGTAAGTAAAGAACCATAATACAGTTAGTAAAAGAAATGAAGGCCAAGGCAAATTCGTGTAAATGTTTATGATATGTAAATCTTATCTATTTCAAAAAACTGAATACATTAAGTCTTGTGCCTGAAATAAAAACAAAGAGATTGTGAAGCCACAAGATATCATTCCGGAAAGAAAATGAGTTAAAAACGATCGACATGAAGTTAATGGTTTTGGAACATATACACCATTGACTGCTCTAAATTTCGAGTAAGCGACATCTTGAAATTTTAGTACGACAACTTATTCTCTTTTATCACCTCCAACCGGCCAATAGGGATTTGATTCTGTATTGTCGCACCTAAGGGTTTAGTTGATATCTTGAAATTTGGTCATAATACGATGAGGAGAAGCCGTTTTGACCATAGTGATATAATTGCTTTTAGTTCTGTGGTTAGGTCTACATAATGTTTATGTAAAAGATAACATGAAATAGTTAAATTCATTTTCTGTCAACCAGAAAAGTGCAGAGCCAGAACTCACTTGTTTAGGATTTTGTTATCTATTAATCACCATATTTAGGTGCATGCTTATCCACTTTAGCTAAAAATCAATATATGAGATTAACGGTGTTTTGACAATCCACATTCGAACTATTTTACAGCTTAAACAAATATAATGTTGTTTATGTTGATACCATCTTCTATGATAGTTCGGATTTTTAAGCCTTCCAGAAAAAGGAAATTTATGTTATGTCAAGTAAGGGAAAGTTCGATCACTGACCTCTTAGTTGGTTGTTTGGATACTGTAGGCAGAGACAGATAGGGAAGCAGGGGGAAACAATGGTGTCTCTGACAAGCAAATTCGTTTAAAGATTTTTTCACCTAATGTACTTGACATCACCCTGGTGGATTTACCGGGTATAACAAAAGTTCCTGTTGGTGACCAGCCATCTGACATCGAAGCTCGTATTAGGACAATGATAATGTCATACATTAAGCTTCCCAGCTGTTTGATACTGGCCGTTACACCAGAAAATGATGACCTTGCCAACTTAGATGCACTTCAGATCGCTGGAAATGCAGATCCTGATGGTAGGCATTGATGCCATTTATCAGTGAGTTTAGTAGAGTGATTTCTTGTTGATTTAGTACATCTCTTTAACATGGCTTCTTCCTTTTTTGTGCTGTCAGGTTACCGAACTATTGGTGTGATTACAAAGGTATAATGTGCTGTTAAGAAAATACATACACCTTCCTTTTTGGTTCTTCTAGATAACATTATATGTAGAAACACTAAATATGATAAAGCATGGTTTAGAAACACACTTGAATACCACAATAAGTTCTATTTAAAAGTAAATCCATTCCAACAAGAAAGTAATATGCATAACTAAATATGGATGATTTTAAAACTTAATTGCTACATATACCAAATAGTAATCTAACATATTTTTTATCAATTATAGTTTGTAGTTTCAATTGCTATTAATAATCAATTTTGTGCTAAAGGTAAATACCAATTACCTAGTTCTGGGACCTTGAATCCCTTCCCCTTTTTTCCAATTTAGACAAGGAAAATCCCCCTTATCCAAGTCGATTGCAAACTCGTCTGTGTTCCTGCAAACTCCTGTTACTAAGAGATCAATAGAGACAAAAAAAAATCCCCTTCTCTTCGATCCAACACTGGACGGTATACCAAAATCAAAAGAAAATCCAATAAGGCAAAATGCAGCAAAACCAACAACAATAAATTAAAAACAAAGTATAAAAACAATAATTATCGAGAAAAAGAACAAAAACAAGTAATAAGGAAAAAAAAAACCAACCTGAACTACCAGAAAACGAACACCATTCGTCGACTTGGATAAGCAACAGTAAGAAGCAACCGAAACTACCACTGTTGATTTCAATAAGTGAGTAAGAAGTAAACGATTTGAAGAAGATATTTCGTTCAAGATGTGAAGACTCACCATCGAATTCGTTGCCATTGTTCCGAGTTTTCAGTTGACGCTGAGAGATGTTGAGATTGGAATCAGTACCACTTTCGATTTCAATAAGTAAAAGTAAGAAGTAACAATCTGAAGAAGCAACATATATAAAGATTTTGTTGAAGGTAACAATATGAAGAAGCAACATATATGAAGACTCACCGTCTCTTTTCGCCAGGGATAGAGAGAAGTAAGGGATTTGAAGACTCACTGTCCCTTCGAAAAGGGCCCCAACCTAATGAGAGAAGGGATGGAATCGAATCAGGAGAAGAAAGCAAAAATAAAATAGAAGAGAATCCTAACCGATGTTGAATCATCATATGGGGAGCTTGAACGGCCATCTTGGGAAGATGAATTCAGGGAGAACTTAGAGCCGGCGCCTGAATTCATGATAGGGTGAACGTAGAGAAGTAAGAAAATATTTGGCATTGGAAATCCAAACCCTAATTTCAGCATTAACAACTTGTACATCAACCTTCCTTCAAGTCTTTTAAAATTCTATGCATAGAAAGTTGTACATTTTTAAGACTTTAAGACTTTCTGCATTAAAAGATAGTACCTTATGCATTTTACATTGTTTTTAAGACTTTTTTCCAAATTTGCTTTATAATGTAATATATATATATATATATATATATATATATATATATATGAAGTTGAGAAAGAGGTTATTTATATGTTTCCAATCAAAAAATTTATTCTTTTTAAACCTTAAATATTTAAATTGAGTTTTATGTCACGCAACTTTTATGAGGCTGGGAAATTAAGACTAATAAGCTTATTGACACTTTCTAAACTTTAGAGGTGTTAAATTTGTATATGACAAACCAATCAATTATTATATTAACCATACAGAGTTCAATTGGCACCAATTCAATTGGTTGATACTATTGTACCAGCTTCATAAACTTAGTTGATACGTGGTATTGAAAATCATATGCCACGATAATATCGTACCGACTTATATATCTATATATATATATATATATATATATTATTTATTAAATAAAAAATCAATTAAATGAATTGTATTTAATTATTAATGCATATGATTGTTTTTTAAAAGGAGCTAATCATTTATTAATTTAACATATTTACTGTTTACTTTAACTTTAGTATATTACTTACTCGGTTGTTGTTACTCACTTATTAATTAGGACTGAACGCCTCTCATAGCAACCCTAAGTAATTCACTCATTATTCAACTTTTGAGATATTAGTACAAAATTGTACCAACATGAACCAACCGAAAAAAAAATTGATACCAATTAAAACCTATTTTTTAAATTAAATAAAATTTGATTTTGTATTTTTGAAACATATTATTTAGATTATGTTTGCTACATACTATATAATCTATTTTTTTTATAATTTTTTAATAAAATATTATGGACGTTAAAATATATCTCCAAACCTAACATTAAAAAAATAACAGTAAGACATTGTTTTATAAACATAAGCTAGTTTATAAGAGCATTTTTAACAAATTTCTGTAAATTTTTCTAAAATAGAGAATTAGAAGTAAAAAAAAATTACATTCATCTTCAAAAATTTCTCTATTTTATAGGATCCAACATTGATGATAATATTTAAATATTTCATTCATCTATTTAAATATTATTTATCTATCTAAATATTTATTTTCAAAGTTTCCTATTGGTAATCATTTTTGAGGTAATCTCCATATTTGGAGAAAAAACATTTCTCTCTCCTACTTTTTTTTTATTTTGGAGATAGTTTTGAGAAAACTGTTGGAGCAAAATATAAGCTCAAAATCCTTATTTTCAGTATTGTGGAGAAGCTGGTGGAGATGTTCTAAGCTAACTTATATTTTGAGTAACTGTTTGGATGTATATAAGGTAGCTTATTGATAAGCTACTTAGAGTAGTTTATGTGGAGCTTTTTGACATTTTTTTCGATTATAACCCTTATTAAATATTAATTATTATTAATAATTATAAATAAATATTAACTATTAACTATAAATAAATATTAATTAAAGAATAGTTTATAGTAACTAAAATT
>NW_020201823.1:10916-18847 GCF_001531365.2 Cynara cardunculus var. scolymus
AATTAACATATTATATTATTAGAAATTTGTTCTAATTATATTATTAGAAATTTATTTGAATTATATTTTAAAATATTTATAATTGACTATTTTTTCAAGGTCATTTTTGGTCATTTTACTTGTTTATAAGCTAGTTTTTGTCACATATAATTTGTTCATCAACTAATATCAACTATCAGTTAACTTATTAACTATTAACTAGTTTGTTGGTCATCAGTTAGTTTGTAAAACATAGCTTAAAAACAGTAAAAATATCAAAAATGATGATTCCATTGAACACTAAAAAAATTCCAACCATACGCAGAAAAAACTAAAACCATCTTTAATATTATAATTATATATTAAACTTTTAATATATATATATATAGATATAATTATAAAAACTTAATAATATATTTGTATATATATATATATATATAGAGAGAGAGAGACCTACTTTATTGATCTCCAAATGTAGAGAGCATTTTGACCTTCGTTTTTTAGTATTTTAGTGTTAGGTTGAAGATAAAAACAAATTTTTTTTGTGTTTTTAATATTTTTAGTAATGAATTGAAGATGGTGTAAATTAATTGATAATCATGCAACCATTTTTAACAAACTATAACTACATTATATATTATTCTTTTTATACAAAGAATAATAAATATATAATATACAGTGTTAGACTTGGTATCAACATTTGTAGACCAGTCACGATGATTGCTTTTGCACATATTGTTTTCTTATAATTAAGTCCAAGTGACATTAATTTATAAAAAGAGGGGTATTAATTAATCTTTGGAGAAAATTTGGGCCTGGTGGGATCTTAAAGCCCCACGTCTTTCCTCGATGGCTGATTTTAAAATGCTGATCAAACAAGTAGGATCTCATCGCAAGGTTGGAGTGATTTTTTTATCAGTTTGCGCTGTGGCACTTTGGCAGCTTTGGAAGTGGCGGAATGAAATTCTTCATGCTGAGGATGGGGAGAAAATTAAGAAGAAAGATGAAGATCCATTCCCATGTGTTCAAAATTTATCGAAGCTTTGGATGGGGAACAGAAATCGTAAGTTCCATCTTAATTGGGATAGTTGGTCTTCCTCTCCTTATTCTATTTAGTCGTTCTGTCTGTTTGGGTTAGGTTTTTGCCTCGGTTTTGTTTCTCTTGTTTCTCGTTTTGTTTTGGTGGATTTTTGTATTTCTTGTGTCTAGCTTCTTGTTGGGTCTGTTGTTTTATATATTGGTTGGCTTGGTGAGGGTGATGGTCATGCCGAAACTCTCTTCCTTGTCCTTCCTTTTTGCTTTTCTAAAAAAATTTAATTTAATTCACTTGTAATTTGAAATTTTAATATTTTTTTAACAATGATTTTCCATTGAAAGAGTTAAATTTTAATTAAAATGTTATCACCAAATAGCTTTTAAGGTGACTAGAAGGGTACTCGCGCAATACAGTGAGATATATCTCAATTTCAATGTTCTATTTTATTTTTTTTGGTCTCTGTTAATGTTATAATACCAATTTATGTGGTTTGAGCAACCAATAATGTTTTTCTCTCTCAAATTACACTCGTTGGATGTTAGAGATAATGACCAACTTATATAATTGCAAGTCAACCGACAAAGGGTTATTGGCCCAACAGTATATATGTTAGCAGTAGAGTATAGACTCCGTTAAAATCATGAGTTTAAGCCTCGAGAATATTTGTTGTATATAAATATCATAGAATTCAAAAAATAACAAAAGTAGTTTCATGACATGTCTCCTGATCAAAGTCATGAGACGACCTTCTCTATTTGTATCTAAGAATGTATGAACTAAAGGGTCGTTTACCAAGCACTTACCCGGTAAGCATTTACCGGCAAAATTCAATACTATTATTTACTTACCAGATAAAGATTTTAGTCAACAAAAACGGATTTCTATGCAACAATTTACCCGATAAGAGTTGATTGTGGTAAGAGTCATTGTTCTCACTTACTGGATAAGACTCTAAATCTTTGTCTCGCTCTTACCAGGTAAGATTTTTAATCCTTACCATATTCATCTGGTAAGATAATATAACTTGGTAAGCACTTACCCAAGTAAGCATTTGATAAACAACCCGTAAATGTAATCTTGTGAACAAATTATTTGAATACAAGGAACTAAGAAGAACATTTTTCATAAACACATAAACTATGGGAACTCTTATGGTATAAATCGTAACTACAGGGGATATTACGCTTTCTTATTTCAGTTCAATATAGGGTTCCTCCTAAACCACAGCCCTTTAGAGGCCCATATAGCCCAAATTCAATCTCATATTTTTTTTTAAATTATATATTGATTTATACAATTTTAATTTAACGGTTTAATTTAAGTTTTATTAGATTTTAGATTTAAAATAAATATATATTTTATTTTAGTTTAATTAGGATTTTCTTATAAAAACATTGATAAAGTATTTTGTTTAAGGAATTTTATATTTAAAAAAATATATAATATATTTTATAAAAAAATAAAAAATGAGACCTTTTATTTTAGATTTTCTTGTGTAGTTATATAAAAAGTTTTAAAATTTTAGATATTTTAGAAGTAAAAAAAAATAACTCTTTAATTTTATAATGTGTTTATCTAGGGTGTGTTTGGTATATTGAATAGGGACATGACAGAATAAGACAGAGATTACTGTCTCATGTTTGACATAAATTTTATATGGAACAGAGTAGAACAAAGTGGAACAGGCATGTTTCACCCCTATCCCATTGAACAAGGTGGAACAAACTTATATGTTATCAATATAAACTCAAAATAAAACTTAATTCTCTTCTAAAACATCAAATAGGTCTCTCTTTTACATTTTATTTATTCTTTAAATTTTATTTATTGCATTTTATGTTTCTTAAACTTTCATTTTACTGTCCTCAAAATATTATTTTTATACGGTTTCTATATTTTTATTAATTTATGTAATTTATTATATATTAATAATAAAAAATAATGTAGAAAAGAGATAAAAATAAAAATAGAAAACCACATAAACATTTTATTTGGTGTCATTTTAATTGTTTTGACAAAAACTTCAAATGATGTATTTTGTTATAAAAAATAATTATTCTATTATAATTTAATAAATTACATAAATTGTTTTCTTGATTTTATCACCGTCAAACGTATTGCGTAAGGTTCACGCATGCAATTTGATGTTTTCGATGAGTTTTGTATGTTTTCCCTTGATCAGAGTAGTAAATATTCGATTTTGATCTTACAGGAGTGATTGTACATGTGATAGGTGAATTATTTTGTTTTCTGGAATCCAAGTTTTGTGAATATGATGATACTATATGTGATTACTAGCCAAATTGTTTTCTTGATGCTTATATTTTATTTACTATTTGATATTTAATCCATTTTAATTGATTGTGCGCTTGTTGGTAATAGTTTTTTCTTCTTAGTATAGAATGCATATAGATTTGCTTCGATAATAGATTCTTGATGTTTATATTATATTTATCTTTTTCATATATCATTAGTTGATTATGAAATCATGTATTTTTTGCAAATATATTTTTGCAAATGTATTTTTACAAGTAGTAGTGAATTGATGTAAGTTATACTTTGCATACTGTATTTGTTAACATTTATATTGATTATTTAGTTAAAAAAAAACACTAAACAGCTCACTAGGGGTAAATTGGTCATTTTAACCAGTTCTGTCTAATCCTGTTATGTCTTACCAAATGCTGAATAGATGTCATGTTCTGTCATGTCCTGTCCTGTCCTATCATGTCTTGTCTGTGTACCAAACGCACCCTAGTGTATATTATGTTTATCTTCAGTTAGTTACACAAATTTAAATATAAATCTTCAATAATTTGTACTTATGATTAATTAACTTGTAAACTTAAATTTTAAGTAATATGCATTAATAATTGATATTTGATGTATAAAAAGTATTTTCTAAAAGTTTAACTTAAATGCTTTATAATACAGTATAGATAGACAATATTTCATAAAAGAATTATTTTATTCATCCAATAAATAGCAATGTTTTTTAATTTTAATTTCTTTTTAAAATTACAACAGTTAAACTTTACCGATACTGATGTTGGTTTAAAATAAATTCTTAGCATTGATCATTAAAGGACAATTTAGATATAAAATTGTTTTGATTAACCTGGATATTCAACCCGCTATGCGAGCCGACTAATTCCGAGACGACCACCTATTTTGTGGGTAGTCCAAGTCACCGCATTTGAATCTCCATGGTCATAAGGGGGTTTTTATTTTTTATTTTTGGATTTGAACGTGGGACCTCCAGACAATTTTGACCTTGGAGTTAAGCTCAAACCAATCAGACATCATCCTTATGATTCAATTTAGATATTTTAGTATCAGTAAAAAACTTTTACTGAAACCGTGTTTTAAGTCAAACATTACATCTCGAAAATAGAAAGAGCAGTTTAGAGTTTTTGACACCTAAATACATGTTCTAAAACATACTTTTTATATCATATATACGTTTACTTTATTCGATATATTAACAAAGGTTATAAGTAGAACATCATGTATGTGTCGATTATTGATTAATTATTTATTTGTAGAAAATTATCGAAATATTTTCTTACCACAAAACTTTCAAAAAAAATTAATCTGGATATTCAACCCGCTATGCGAGCCGACTAATCCCAAGGTGATCACCTGCTTTGCAGATAGCCCGGAGTCACCGCATTTAAACCTCCCGTTGCCACAAGGGGATTTTTATTTCTTTTTGGATTTGAACATGTGACCTCCTGGTACTTTTGATCTTTGGAGCCAAGCTCAAACCAATCAGGGCACCACCCTTGTGATTAAATCTTTCAAATTTAATCATTATGAAAGATATAAGCGAAAGATCGTATAAGAAGGAGAGTTAGAGTGAGAAATGTAAGAAGAGATCATGACATTTGATCATTTATAATCTCAAACCCACCCATGAATTGCGTTTGATACGGAGATTGATCCGGTGCATCTCATTCTAATGTGCATCCAAGGGTGGAGATCTCTTTTTATGTTTTTTACCTTGATTCTTATTCTCACCAGAACCCAACCCGAAATATATATTACAATTACTTTAGAAAAAAAAAATAACAAAAACCCAACAAACTTTCTCATTTTAAATGGTTTAATGGTTTAATTTAAATAAAAAAATCATTAAACTATATCATTTCGAATAAGTATCTAACAATTTTTTTTATAAAAAAACTATTAAGTTTTCACAGGACATGGAGCCGGGCCCGTGTGAGTCTAAAAGTCAAAGCTGATAAGATGAATAAAAAGTGTGTTAATTTGGGGCTGCCGACGGTACTTCATATTTCATGATAAAAATATATTTATTTATTTGGATAAGATTTGTGTTCAAATTCACAACTCTCACCCCACCATTTTTCCTTCTCTCTCTATCTTCTCTTCACCTCCCAATCAATTTCAATCGTCAAATCCAATTATACAATTTATTCACTTTATATTATTCTCTTTTATTTTTCGATTTATATTATATAAAGAAAAACATAATTCTATATTTAATGGAAAAATAATAATTTAATGATGAAATATACAAAACGAAAAAGAATAGACATGAATCATCGACTTACGTCACTGCAAGATAACCTGCCTCTAAAGATGGTAGGACTTAACAAGGACTTTGGTCCCTTGACCATGTGTGCATAATAGTTTCACGATAAAATGACAGGTTAGACGAATATACATACATACATACATGTTGAGTCACCTATTGATTTGGTGATGACCCACTGATCTGTTCCTCTACCTTAGCAACACTTAGTAGTTATTGGTTCTTTGTAAGTTGGTGTCTTGGTACATACTTAAAGCCATTGGCAAAATCGAAGACTAGCCGATGTGAAGACAGAAGGTCACCGATGCGGTGTTGTGGATCAACTGTCTAATATAAACACCAAGACTCCGAAGTAGCTGAAATGCATATTGAAAATATTTTGAAGCTACAAGCCGATTGAAGGAAGATCTTCATAGACCGAAGATTGAAAATCTTCATGGACTCAAGATTGAAGATCATGGACCGAATATTGAAAATCTTCATGGATCGAAGACTTGTGTGTAGCTGCTTGAAGCTTCATATCCATCCAAAGGAGATCTTCCTACAGACTGACCATATCTCTGCAAGGTTTGTCTCTRCATGAACTGTGYAAGTTTGTCTCTGCATGAACTGTGTTGTATGCATGCAGTGTACGATGAAAATGAGATATCAACATTGGTCAAGTCAACCCCTGCTTTCTTATCCTCAAGTGACAAGTGTCCCTATGCATTAAATGCTGAAGATAGTATAAAAAGACAGTGTGCATCTCCCATGCACACACTTGGCTTTTGAAAGATTACTCAGTGCACTCTCAAAGCAATCGACTATTTCCTTCTACTCCCTTGCTCTCCTGTGTGCGAAGAAATTCTTAGTGTTCTTCATTTCCTTTCAAGAACTCTCTGTGTTGTTCTTGAAAGTTCTTCTCCTTGTAAGATTGTTTAGGTTAGATTTTCCTTTCCTATCTTCCGCAACAATCTTTTGTATTTCTGTGTGTATTAATTCTTGATATAAATCAATAAGAATTAAAAAGTTGAAAAAAGTCTGTGTAATTGTATTCAACCCCCCCTTCTACAATTACTTTCTGTTTATTGCCTTTCCCTTCGGGACTAACAAGTGGTATCAGAGCAGTTAGCTTAATCTCATAAGCTAGATCTGCAATGGCCTCTTCTTCTTCAAACTCTACTCCTTCTTACCAAGACAATGGCACTATTGCCAAGCCTCCCAAGTTTAACAAGAACAATTTCTCTATGTGAAAAAGTCGCATGACTCTCTACCTTGAGGGTGTTGATAGTCAATATCTCTCAATCCTCAAGGATGGACCCATTGTTCCTAAAGTATGGCTTCGTCATGGGAAGAGCAAAGACGACGGTAACTCTTCAGATGATTCTGATGATGATGAAGAGAAATCTGATTCTACTGAAAGGTTCATCATCAAAGATCCTTCTTAGTACAATGAAGACGATAAAAGAAAAGTTTCCTTGGATACCAAGGTAAGGGCTATCATTGCCCTCTCTCTTCCTGATGATGTCTTCCATTCCCTGGTAAACCTCTCTACTGCCAAGGACATGTGGAACACTCTATGTGTTCTGTATGAAGGAACTATCGAAGTTAAGAAAAGCAAGAAGATTGGCCTTGTAAGGCAATATGAGCTCTTTGTGCACGGGAAAGGTGAATCTCTCACTGAGTACTACAACAGGTTTAACAGCCTTCTCAATGACCTGAAGTTTCATGGCAGAGTCYATGAAAACGAAGAAGTCCTATGCAAGTTCATGGACTACTTACCTGACTTCTGGGAAAACATCTRCACTTGTATCAAGACAAGTAAAGATCTTGAAAATATGCCTCTGACTGCTCTTTATGGAACTCTCCATAATTATGAGCAAACCAAGCTTCTCAAAAAGGCATTATTGAAGGATCCCAGARCTTTTTCTCCTGTTGCCCTTCTCTCCAACGATACGAGGAAGCCAGTCAGTGAACCTCGTATCACTTATCTATCTGACACTGAAGAAGATGCTGTCAGAAAAGAAGAACCTGCTGAAAGTCATGTTGATGATGCTGATGATGAGGGTGATGAACTCTCAGTTAATGACTTGGCTGACAACATGGCCATGATGGCTACCAACTTCAAAAGGTATGCCAAAATGAGCTCTTCTACCTTCTCTCCCAGATCTAAGGTCACCGACCGAAGAACCTTAGATCAAGCTAAGTCAACTCCTCTTGATCTGTCAAATGAGGAGTGCTTCAACTGTGGCAAGAAAGGTCACTTTGCTGCTGAGTGCAAAAGCAAAAGGATCTCTAAGCGTCATCCTTCTCATTCCTCTAGCAGTTCCTCTCACAATAAGTACAAGGCAAAGTACAAGAGAGAAAAGGCAAAGAACCTGA
>NW_020201823.1:20645-21274 GCF_001531365.2 Cynara cardunculus var. scolymus
ACTTTGTGAAGCGGACTGAAGTCTTGAATGGTTAACTTGTCAGATCAATTCGAAGTGACAACGGCACTGAATTCAAAAACAGTGTTCTTGAAAGCTTCTTTGATGACAAGGGTATTTCTCAAAATTTCTCAGCAGTTCGGACTCCACAGCATAATGGAGTTGTTGAAAGGAGAAATCGTACACTATGTGAAGCTGCACGTTCAATGCAAAGTGAAGCAAGTCTTCCGACCTATTTTTGGGCTGAAGCTGTCAATACAGCATGCTTTACTCAAAATAGGTCTATAATTGTGAAAAGACACAATAAGACTGCTTATGAAGTATTTCATGGCAGAAAACCAAACATCAACTTCCTTCATGTGTTTGGTAGTGCTTGCTATATTCTGAATGACAGAGATCAGTTAGGAACGTTTGATCCTAAGTCTAATGAAGGAATCTTTGTTGGTTACTCTCTCTTCTCTAAAGCCTACCGGGTGTACAACTTGCGTCGTCAATGCATTGATGAATCTGTCAATGTCAGRTTTGAKGAATYTGGATCGGTGCCTGCAACATCATCATTCCAAAGTGATGATCTTGAGCTCAATAAGTGGTTGGAATCTCACTCCTCTGAGAATTCAACTCCACTCGGTGGA
>NW_020201823.1:23039-25144 GCF_001531365.2 Cynara cardunculus var. scolymus
ATCAGTGAGTTGGGTATGTTAAATGTTGACAAATAATTTTTTGAGTTTTCACCAATTCATTTGGGTTGTGTTTTCTCTAAAAATGTTATTGTGTCTTTTGCTCAAAAATAGTCTTGTATCTGTGTGAATATGTTTTCTTTCTTTTTCTAAAATATTGATTTTTTAAAATGATGGGTTTTATACTCCTATTTTTTTTAAAATCAGTTTCTCTTTTTATCTCTAAAATGTCTCTCTCTCTATCTATATATATTATTAGTATTTTTTTAAAATATATTAGTATTTTTTAATTTGTCTTATCTTTAAAAAAAAATTAGAAGAAAAAGATACAAAGATAAAAAGCTTGTAAGTTTAGGTTTGTGTGTAATATTTTAATTTTCTTTATTTTTTTTACTTTTGTTAACACTAGAAAAGTAATGGGCCTCCTCTCTTTGGGCACAACCTAAACCCAACCTAAACCTATACCCTTTACCCTAACCTTTACCCAAACCAATCCACACACACCCCTCCCCTCTTCGGCCTCTCTCTCTCACCCACCACACACACCGATTCCCGAAATCCCTCTCTCCCCAAGCCGATTTTCTTTAAACCCCTTTCACCCTCGGCTCCTCCCCTTCAACCTTATCCCATCGGCTTGCCTCTCTCCCTCTCCTCATTCGGCTTTTCCCTTAACCACATCTCCCTCTTCGGCCTCTACCCACACACCGACCCTCACCTCCTACCTGATTCTACATAAGCCGAACCCCACCCAACTCCCTCAATCGGTTTCCCCTCTCTCCCTCACAAGCCGATCCCAATCGGTTTCCCCTCTTTCTCTCACAAGCCGATTACAAAACACACACTCCGATCCTCCCCCTTCCACATTCCTCACCCCAATTCCATTCATTTCTTCCTCAAACCGGTTGCTCACACCGATTACAAAACACAAGCCGATCGCACACCACTGCACCCACTTTCTTCAAGCCTAAGCCGCTCCTAATCCCCATCGGCTTGCCTCTTGATCGGTCCCACCCCCAATCGGCTTCTCTTCCTTCGGCTTGCTAAGGATCACACCTCCCCCAACCCCTAGCACACTGATCCCTCTCTTTCTCTCGGCTTTTCCCTTCTTTTCCATTCGGCTTCTACCTCAAGCCGATCCCCACACCCTTCGGCCCACACACACCTCGGCCCACCCCCTCTCTTTTCTAAACCCTAGATGATCCTCTCCCTCTTTATAAATATATCTTTGTCTTCCTCCTTTTCTTCACAAACCAATCCACCCTCTCAACATCTTAAGCCGAACATAATCCCATTCCCTCTACACCAAACCGATCACTCCCTCCCCTTTTTGACACACTGATTACCCCTTCCAAGCCGATTCTCTTTCCACTCTTAAAACCCCATTCCTTCATACACTCTACTCACCGACTCACCACAAATCTACACACCCACTCACCGATTTTCCATCCCCAATACCCAAAATCGGCGCCCCCCCCCCATCTCCTTTTTCTTGTCCCCTTTTTCCCAACAAGATATCTTGTTCAAACCTCTCCCTTACCCCCATCACATCCCATACACCCCATCCTCACCTAAGACCCACACCCCTATTCTTTACACTTTTCTTTTTGACTTTTTACTTTCCCAACACAAATCCTTCTTTTACCCAACATATATTTCCCTATTTCTTTTTTATTTAAAACCCTCCAACTCTCATCTTTTCTAACATATCTCAATCTCTCATCTTCTTTAAAAACCTCCACCCTTCTTCTTCATAAGCTTACTGTGTGGTTTTTCAAGAATTCATCATCCATGGCTTCTAAAGTTGAGACTCCCTCAAAATCTCCAAAGGTTAAGAAATCTGTTTCCCTTACTGCTGATGATGTTACTTTTTCTCCATGCAATTTTGTGGCATTGTTGGATCACAATGAAAAGTATCCGGATTTCTTCATCATCATCGAATTTCTTCGTAAGTGCCCTCTTTTCAAAGCTCTTACTTATTCTCCAAAGATGAGTAAATCTCTGCTTCGTGCATTTTGGGCTACATGTATATATGATGCTTCCACTAAATCTGTGCATGCCTCTGTATTGTCTGTCAATGATATATCTTTTACTGCTGATGATTTAAGAAG
>NW_020201823.1:32999-52065 GCF_001531365.2 Cynara cardunculus var. scolymus
ACATACATACATACATACATACATACATACATACATACATACATACATATACAATGGTAAAGCCACGTGAGCACCAGAAGGTGCACAGGCTTCTTCTGAGATTTATCTTGTCTTGAAAATATTTTAAATTTGCACTATTCATCTGTATTTCATTCCCCCTCCCCATAAACTCTTGGTGTTCGCTAAAACATTACAAATGTTTGCATTATCCATTGGGATCCACATAGGGTTGAAGAATCTGATTTTGAACGTCAAAATGACATAGTAAGGCGTTGTTAAGCGTCTTTTACCCAGTAAACACTAATCAAGTTAGAGTCACCATACTTATTTATCGGGTAAATTTTTTAGTCCTTGTCATTACTCTTATAGGGTAAAATTCACATTCTTTATCATGCTCCCTCGATAAAGTAAGTGATTCGGTAAGCGCTTACATGGTTAGCATTCGGTAAATGTCCCCTTAATAAAGTTAAAACAATATGTTGCCAAAAAAAAATGTTAGAATTGAAACACTCTTAGAATTGATTAATGGTATGCCATTAGCACTCCCCTAATCCTAGGCATGGGAATGGGCCCTAACCCGTCGGGGAACCCGGTCCACACGCCCCAGTCGGGGACGGGGATTCTCCACTAAATCGGGGATGAGGACGGGGATCTTCATTTGTCTCAAACCGGGGATGGGGATGGGGACGGGGACGGGGATCCCCGTTTGTCTCAAACCGAGGATGGGGACGGGGACGGGTATTGTACTCCATGCCCCGCCCCGTACCCGTTATATATATTAATTAATAAATTATATATATATATATATATACATATGTATATTATTTATTTCTACTAAAGCGGTAGTTCATAGTTTCCTATTCCTAACCAAGTTTATAATCTAAAATTGTTATTTTTTGGATGTTAATATGTAATATTTTGGATGTCACGTCTAAATGCAATTACTCGATAAGTTTTGTATATTACTCAATATCTTTTGGTATATGTGACTTTAAGTTTTTTTGGATTTAACTGATTTTTATTTGGTTTTAGGTTATTAGATCTTATATGATGTCGTGGTTTTTTTTGTATTAAATTAAATTCATTTTGGTTTAAGGTTTATTGAAAATGTTTGAGATTTAAACATGTATGGTCTCTTAAATAACTTATATAAACGGAAAAAAATCCCCGTTTCCCCGTTGGGGATGGGGATGGAGATGTGATTATATTCCCCTGATGAGATGGAGACGGAGACGGGGACGGTGATAGAGATCAGTAATCGAGGACGGGGACGGGGATTGAGGTCCCCGCCCCATTCCCATGCCTACCTAATCCTCAATTATGGATCCGCCCTTGTACATATATATAAATGAACACACATACATACATATTAAGAAATTAAATGAAAACCATAAAAAACTTAGATTAAATTTAAAATTAGTAATAGATAAAAACTTGAGCCCCATTGGGCTTTGATGCTTTGTGCAGTCGCACGGGCTGCACGTGACCAGAGTCGGGCCTGGTGACGATAAGACTAAGCCTCAAGCCTTAAAAGCTATGACGAAACCATTGTGTTTTTTCAAGACCCAATTTATGTTAATAATTCTCTAATATCATATATATATATATATATATATATATATATATATATATAGACTTGAGATCATGTGAGACCAATGATTTTTCGTGAGACCCGTAAGACCAATTCTCAACCATTCGATTAGATTTATAATCTGACAATCTAAACATTCATAAACGCCACAAGATTTCTTAATAATTACCAAATTGCCACCGTGAAATTTAGAYCGTTAGATCATTAACTTATAAAGTTGATCAATGAACATAAATTGGTCTTACGGGTCTCACGAAAAACGTTTGGTCTCACGTGAACCCAACCATATATATATATATATATGTATATATATATATTTACTATTATTTAATAAGTTAATGATAATAAACAATTCAAATTAAATTATATATTTAAAATTAATAAATAAGACATTAATTAAATAGATATAAAAATCAAATATGGTGTTAAAAAAGTGTGCATTAGATCATGTCTTATCACAAGTTTAACGTGATGTGTGATACATACAGTTTTTTCGACGACCCTAAAATTGTGTATATAATAATATAAAAATAGGGAGAAATTAGAAAAAATGGAGTCCATGCATGCAATTGCAATTGCAATTGCAATTGCAAGCTGTGTTGTACATATCATTCCATGCACGTGTGCCACATTAAACTCGTCTCCTACCGACCCCCCAACCCCTCAATTATTCCTCTACATCCACACACCAATTAATTCACATTTTTAATTATATTATTCTCTCCTCTATTTTTAATTAAGTATTTAAATTTAAAAAGTATAATTAATATTTTAATCTACTTTTAAGTAGTGAATATATATATATATATATATATATATATATATTTAGTAGTTAATAAGATATATTGGGTTCCAGTAAGAATGAGAATTAAGGTGAAAAACATAAGAAGATATTTCTATCATTGGATACACAATAGAATAAGATGCACCGAGATGCATTAGATCATTCCTCGTATCAAACACGATTCATGGATGAGTTTGAGATTAAAGGTGATCAATGATCCAGATCTTTTCTTACGTTTCTCAACTTAACTTTTTTTCTCTTTCGTCTAATAAGATATGTTAACTAGTGAAAGGTAAAGTTGATATGTGGTTAATTAAAATATTCATATCAAAACTATGTGTTATTTATATTGTGGATCCTTATTTTAGGTTAAAGTGATAACTTTTAAGTATTTTGTAGAGAAAAATTCAAAAAACCCGACAAACTATCCAATTTTGAATGATTAAGTTCCTGAACTTTTTTTGAAATGAAAAAACTATTAAACTTTCTCATTTTTAATGATTAAGCCGTTGAATTGTTTTTTAAATAAAAAAATAATTAAACTTTTTCATTTTAAATGATCAAGTTACTAAACATTTTTTTAATAAATAAACAATCGAACTTCTAAAAATTGATTACCTACATATTTTAATTAAGAAAACTACCTGTAACTGACTAGGAATGTTTTCAAGTAAAAACATTGTTGGTCCCAAACGGATCTAGAAGAGTTTTAAAGGTAACAGTTTGTAGAGGGGAAAGATGAATATAAACACACAATTTTCACTTTTTAAACTCGTTTATTGAAAAAAGAATATCATACGAAATATACAGGTTGTTGAGGAAGAAGATGAGGCTAAAATTTAATCTAAACAATCTTATAAACACACAGATAGCACAGAAGGTAAGAACAAGAACGAATAGAGTTAGAATGAGAATAAGGTGTTTGCTGAGAAAATAGTCTTCTCAACTATTTATTCTCATTGCATTTAATGCAAGTCAGTAGGTACAAGCCACGTGGTAAGCTTTTAGTTGAGTGCTTGTTATTTGTTTTCAAAGTTGTTCTTTGAGAAGTTTTACAGAACATGTTCAACGATCAATTGAACAGACTCAGAGATGATCGTTAAAACTGAACAAAAATACAAAAAGTACGTTCCATCAAATATGAAGGATCATTATCAAATCAACGAGAGAGTTTGGATCAACAAACATACCTAAATCAATTTTACCATGGTCAAACCCTACACCATTAAAACCTCTTGCAAACAACGGTATCGCTCCCCCTCGCCGCTCCCCATTGCCCCAACTTGTTCGTTCTTCATGTCGCCTAACACGTTTTTCGCGCCTGTTATTGATCTCCTTCTTTTTTATCTACTTTTATCTATCAAAAGATAACCGGTTACAAATAGCTTTTCTTGGGTTAAATGAATTTACGTAACCAATTTCTAAGGGTTCGATGGTTTAATTTATTGAAAAAATGTTCAGGGACTTAATTATGCAAATAAGAAAGTTTAATAGTTTTACAATTCAAAATGAAAAAATTCAATGATTTTTTCATTTAAAAAAAATAGTTTATAGACTTAATCATTAATGAGATAATTTATTGAATTTTTTCCTTTTTTAGTTATTTAATCACTTTCAGGTAATTCTCATGAGAAAATTAAAAAAAAAGCCTGATATAATGTAAATTTTATAAATGTATATCTATACTATATTATAGAGTATTTGACAAAAACTCTTAAAAACCATCTTTTATACACGAAGTACTGTTTACTGATGGATATTACTTGAAATTCAATATTACAAGTAAATTGTGTGTAAGTACAACTTATTAAAGCTCTATACTTGAATTCATGTAACTAACTGCAAATAAACATAATCAAATACATGATAAACATCTCATTTTAAATAAAAAAAATCTAAAATATGATTAGAATAATCATTGAGTTCTAACAGAATACTTAATTATTATCTTTATAAAAAATTATATTATTAAACCTAAATTAAATTACTTCGTTAAATTAATTACGATAAAAAATTTGAATCAAAGAAAATTACACAAAACAAGAACATTTAAATAGTTAATTTGTGAAAATATTATCGTTTTCTCAAAACCATATAATATCGTAGATAAGTAAAAAATAAAACAAGATATTGAAATCGAAATGTGTCTCAATACATTATACGACTATTTTTCTAGTAATAATTAAGTACAAGAGAGAGACAAGTTGAAAGCAAAAGTAGATGGATTTAATGTTCGATACGTCAACGTTTCTGTTACATATGAGTTCACGGGGACCTCCCATGTTTCATAGCTGTGTATTAGGCCCACTTATATCTTATATTTGTACAATAAATAAATCCAAATCAATTTTTAATAATATATTTAAAACCAAAAAATTAATTAATAAAATTATTTTTTGACAAATTAATCTTACATCGTCCGTTACTTATTCGGATACACCAAAAACATTTCTTATAAAAAGTTACCAAATTCGTATAATTTATGTAAAAACGTATTTTAATGGGTGTTACCTTTCGACCGTATGGTTTCACTCTTAGTCATGTCTTTTCATAAAATAACGAAACTAGTCATAGGTATGTAATTAACACTTTTTGTTATTACAAGGACTAAATATGTAAATTTGGAAAAACAATAAGTAGACATGAGAATGGGCCCCGACCCGTTGGGAAACCCGGTCCATCCGCCCCAATCGGGGATGGGGACGGAGATAGGGATTCCCGTTTGTCTCAAACCGGGGATGGGGACGGGGACAGGTATGGTACTCCTCGTCCCGCCCCGTATCTGTTATATATAGTCTAAATTTTTTTTATGTTAATATGTAATATTTTGGATGTCAAATCAAAATATAATTACTCGATATGATTTTATATTACTCAATATCTTTTGGTACACGTAATTTTAAGTCTTTTTAGATTTAATTGAACTTTTTTGGTTTTAGGTTATTAGTTCTTATATGTTGTTGTGGTTTTTTTTTGTATTAAATTAAATTCATTTTGGTTATAGGTTTATTGAAAATGTTTGAGATTTAAACATGTATGATCTCTCACATAATTTAAAATAACTTATATAAACGAAAAAAAAATCCCCGTTACCCCGTTGAGGATTCCCGTTTCCCGTTAGGGATGGAGATAAGGATGTGATTGTATTCCCTAACGGGGATGGAGACGAGGATAGAAATAGGTAGTCAGGTACGAAGACGGGGATTGAGGTCCACGCCCCATTCCCATGCCTAACAATAAAAACCTATAATTAATTTACATATTTTGTCCTTACAATTACGCAGGGGCGGATGTAGTGGTTTAAAGGAGGGGGGAAGGGACCCCAGTCAAAAACTCAAAAACAAAAATTCATAGGTTAAAATTTAGGTTTTACATGATTTACCTTTCATTTCCCCCCATTACATTTTTCCGTGGGCCCCCAACCCCAATCAAAACTGTTACTCTAACAAAAAAAAAAATGTTGAAATCAATCAAAAAAATCAAAAAAGTTATTCGAAATCGACAAAAACACTAAAAAATCCTTCGAAATCAACCAAAAAACTTTAAAATTCCCTCGAAAACGTTGTAATTAGGTTAAAAACACATCGGACGATTTTGCGGATTTTTAGTCTACCTTAAAGGTGACCCCACTGAACAAAAATCCTGGATCCGCCACTGCAATTACGGATCTGATTTCAAAAACCCATGACTATTTTCATTATTTAAAAAAAAAATGAAACCCATGATTATATAAATTGATTTTGGTTTAATAATTGGTTGATAGATGAAGGATGTTTGAAAAGAATGGAGGTGAGATTTGTAGACAAGAGGAAAGGGCAAAAAGGTGATGATTGGGGGTAAATAAAGGGGAGGATTGTCCTTTGATGGCAAGTCAATATTGGGACCCTTTCAATGGTGCGTATGTTGGACGGCGCCACATCCACGTGGATCACCCATACACCTTTCCTATTTTCTTATTCTTATTGCCCACAAATTAACAACAATTATTTCCATCAATTATTCTCTCTCTATATATTTCATACAAAATTAAAAATAAATTGAACAATAAATACCAACTAAAATATGTACTTCAATTATATATCCCATCAAAACCTCATGTTTTTCTTTTTTTCTCTTTTAATAAAAATAATCAACTATAAGGGTAATATTTGATTGATTTGAGCTTGAACTCCAAACGTCAAAAATGTCTGGAGGTTCCATGTTCAAATCTAAGAAGAAATAAAAATTTCCTTATGGTCATGAAGGTTCAAATGTGGTCACTCCGCACTACTCGCAAATCAGGTGGTCGTCCTGAGATTAATTGTCTTTCATAACAGGTTAGATATTCTGAATAATAAAAAATAATAATCAAATAAGAAAGTGAGATAAAGATTGGTTTTAATATAGATTTATATTTTATATGATAATTTTATCGATAATAACCAAGCTTCCAAAATCGATCATTCAAAATGCTAGAATATATGAATTTGCTTTCTGTTTGATGATTTTGGTCCATAGCAATGTGAGGAGCAACTCGGAAAAATCATTGGGTATAACCTCTTTTGAAAAAATAAGTAATAAGAGAGTCAATCGATTCATTTAAATTTTAACCATCAAGACATTTTATCTTTATTTTTAAATATTCGATAAAAATTGAAAATTTCCTTTAAAAGAAACCATGATTGATGGGTGATGTTCGTTTATTTACTTTGTTATTTTGTGTTTTGAATTATTGAATGGATATTTATTTTTTCCCCTAAGTTGTGTGCAATGTATTCCTGATTTAACCAAACAAAAACCCACTTGTGGCTTGCCCATCATTTCACTTCCCAAACTAAATTATTAATGTCATAAGTCTAATCAACTCATCTTTATAGTTGTTATATATATCTTACATTTTATCTCTTAAGAACAAGACCCTTGCCAATTGCTATGGACATTGGATTTATCAAATAGAATAGGGATAGCATAAACTTTTATGTCTTAATCAATAAGTTCATTTCTTATTTGTAGAGTTTGTGTAGTACAATTTCAATAGTCACATTCCATGTAAGAACTTAATTATGTTTCTTAGCTTGACCAACTTACAAATCAATCATGGAGGAGTTAATAACTTTGAGTAGTATTGTATTTGTCTATTTGACATTCTCCATAGTCAAGAGTTGAATGCTTAATAAGATCAAAATCGAAGTCTTTAAGAGAACCAAAACACCTAGGTTGGGAATACCTTTTAGGTATATGAAAATCTTCTTTTTTACAGATGTCAAATAAGATTCTTTTGAATTAACTTGATATCTAGCATATAGGCATGTGGAGAACATTATATCTAGATGATTAGTAAATAGATAGATTAAAAAGAAAGTGGACCATCCCCCTACAATTAATTACATTAACTAAATTTTTATTAGGAGCTACATGTAAGTTTAAAGGAGGTGTCATTAGAGTTTTCATGGATGAGTATTGATTAAAATCAAATTTCTTTAAAAAAAACCTCTTAACATATTTGCTTTGGTTTATTAAAACTCCATTACCAGATTGTGACGTACTAGGTAGAACAAACTCCTTGTCCAACAATTCTTGGAACCGAGTCATCATCTCCTTCATTTTGGAGGGTGCCAACCGATATGGTGCACATGTTATTGGGGCGGCTCCGAGCACCAAGTCGATCCGACAATCTGACGATCCGGGAGTAGGATCGTTAAATCATCTGGAAACACTTTTGGATACTCTTTTGCTACATGTACTTCATCTACTCTAGGCTTCTCTTTCTTAGCGTCTATCACATACACTAAGTAACTTTGACACCCCTTTTTTCAAGCATCGAGTAGCCTTTATCATTAAGATAAGACTAGTCTTTCTATCACATCAATTCCCATATATCACCACAATTCCCTTGATTGGCAAACAAATGTGAATCAACTTCTTATTACACACTATATTTGCACTATTCTTTGCCAATCAATCTATACCGAATACCACATCAAACTCTCCCATCTGCATAGGATGCAACCGTAAAGGCACCAAATTCCCATCTACATCTATGGTGCAATCCTCAAACAAATCACTAATAAACACACAACTGTCTTTACCTCTAAGACATGGTTTAACCTTTCTGGATTCACACATAGACATTTTCATAATTAGGCGATGCAAGGGAGTGAATTTGTTCTCGGATCAAATAACACCTTGGCAGATACAAAATTTACCAAAAATGTACTTGTTACAACATCTAGGGTCTCTTCGGCCTCTGCAGTGGTCATCTAAAATGCACGTCTTTTTGGGCATGATGGCACAAATATTCTCTCATCTCCCTTGTTACCCTGTCGATTCCTATAGTGAGTTGGTCCTTCTTTCTTAAGCTATTGACATTCAGGGTTCATATGATCAAGTGAACCGCATTGGAAATAGGTCTTCCCAGTTGGGCAATCTCTAGACATGTGCCTCGGTAACGACATCTAAAACAAAGACTTTGATCAGACATACACTCCCCATGGTGCACCTGATGAAACTTCCCACACAGTCATCCATCGAACCCTTGGATCCCACGCTGATATATTCTAGAATCTTTGGCTTTCTTGAATCTGTTCCTGGTCCTTCTGATAACACTCATTTTTTAGAGTTATTTGTAACTCTTTATAGGCTCTTATATAGTTTTATTTGCCCAATTTGCTTCTATCTTCTTCATTTTATCTAAATTGTTCTTAAGTGGTGATAAAATGCCAAGGATTGATTTTTGTGCTAAAAAGAACGTTATTGTTGGGCAATGGGCATAATTTACCCGTTGTGGACACTTCTAATGCTACTTTCGAACAATAAAGTACTTTGCTTTTATCTGGTTTATAGGAGTAGTAAATTGAAGATTTGAATTGATATGAAGATTTCTAGAAGATGGGTTGAAGAGTGATCAACTTTTGTACTTACAGATGAAAAAAATGATTCAGTAAGAACAAACCGACACCCATCACCTGTAAAAGGAGGCATGAAGGAAGCATTAAAGATCATCAACCAAGAAGTAACAATCTGAGTTTCATCTTCAAGCATTTACTCTTGTGCTTTAAGATCTTAGTATAGAATTTAATTTATGTATTTTAAAATCTGTATTTAATTTTCTGTCCACTGCCTGCCTCTATGGCCCCAGCTGTTAGTTTTATCCCAATGCAGGTATTTTCCAAGTATTTATTTATCTTATTCTTCATTTGAAGTATGAGCTCGTCCCCTATTTAATTATGGGTGTGAGTCATACCTTAAGGCTAGTAGGCAACACTTGGGTGTTGCCATCGTTGTTAATTCTTAATTTTGGTCACTTGAGCCGGGACTTAAACTCAACGCGAATAAGACGATAACCTTGACGTGTTAATATTAGATCTTAGATCCAGATATGGGCGGATTCAAAATACGACTTAAGAGACGCACAAAGATTAGAGAGTCTTTGATAATAATGTCGAGATACGAATTTTGTATGATTTACTAAGGTTCAAACTTTGGTCGAGTTTAATATCATAAAGAGATTTGGGTATAAATCTTTATACTAATCCAACTTGATTTTTATCAATTAATTAAATTGGCAAAATTAAGAATTAGTAATGATGGCACATTGTGGGCACGCTCTATAAAAATTCACTTTCGAAAGATAGATGTTTTTATAGACATTTATGTGGTACACAAAGTGTCTGGCCATTTTGTTACTAAGTTCTTATTAAGGAACACTTATACCCACATCCATTTTTTAGTCAAAAGTTTATTTTGTCTTTTAAGCATTTCTACCAACAAAAACTTGATTTTCATTCACAACCGAAACTTGTTCAAGAAGTTCATGAAACTCTTTAATTCTATGTAGTTCTATTCCTTGTGGAAACATCTTGGTAGTATACCACTCTATTACTTGTAGAAATCATAGTGTCGGCATATACTTGCATCGCTATTGTAGGGACTTTGTGCCTACTGTGTAAACACATAATGATTCATAACGATCAAGTTTTTGGCACCATTGCCTGGGAATTGGCATGATTTTTATCCTGAGATAGTGACTTTCATTTGAGCCTTGGGCATATTACATTTTCAAAGCACTTTTCATGTTGTATGCCACAGCTACAACACGGTGAACTTTTACCTCTCGATCTCGAAATTGAACGAACTTTACATAGAAGAAGGGGTAGATATAATCAGAAAAACCCCAATCGAACCATGGAGGATAATCCACCATCATCTCCAATATTCATATTTGGAATTACATAACCATACAAACAAGTAGGTGGAGCTAAAAATAGAAACCGACTTTAAATGTATAGATATCTAATTGATAGTAATTAACTAACCTTGAAGGCGTATAAGAATCCTGTCATGGTCATCTTCGATCTTTGGTCGATACGTTTTTGGATGGCACCATTCATCTACCTAAAGGTGGGTGCCCAGATGTAGGATCACCATGGAAACCAGTTCCACACTCTAAAATCCTCTTCAACCCTGATCAGCATGTCACCGACAAACTGATGCTTTTAACGGACAAGACAACCCACCGACACCAACATCAACAAACAAAGTTGGATATCATCAGCTTCCGATAGCCCCTCCATGTAGCAAAACTGCCTAACCACCTCATAAATCCTCAGTTGTGTGGGATCCTATAGTGTGAGTCTCGCTGTGGCTGCAAACATCCTACGAATGAAAGAGTCATATTGCAAGGAAGGTAGGCTGGTTTGCGGTCCAAAACAAGGTCCTGTCAAAAGAGAAAAATCCTCCCGCCCGTATCGAGTATAATGCCCACCATTGTCAAGCCACATCCCTTGTTCCCCTCCATTCTCGGGGAAGACATGTTTGTGCAGAAACATGTGGATCATCATAGGGTCTCCACCACCCATGGTAATGTCCAACTATGGACTAAAGTAGGTGTCGTGAAAAAGGGCCAGCCTCACAGGACTAAAGGAAGCCTTGATATCTGATGCGACAGATATCTAACACTTGAGCGTCAATGATGCCTAGTAAAAATCCTCCTACAAATCATGATTCAATCAATTGTTATGATTATGGGGGCCAAATCACTAAGTACATAAGTAAAGGGACCTAACTTGTAAATTATAGGGACCCAATCTATAACTATCTTAAGTAAAAGGACCAAAAATCTACTTACTGTAATTACAAGAACCAAATATGAAACCAATCTAATTGTAAGGACCTAATTTGTAACTATTATTAGTGCATGGACCAAACTTGTAATTATTCTAAGTTTAGGGACCTAATCTATAACTAATCTAATTGCAAGGACCTAATTTGTAAATATTGTAAGTGCATGGACCAAATATGTAACTATTGTTAGTGTACAGACCTAAGTATCTAATTGCAGGGACCTAATTTGTAATTATTGTAAGTGACTAAATCTGTAACTCTTTTAAATTCAAAGACCTAAGCTGTAATTACTCTAATTATACGGAGCTAATATGTAACTATTGTAAGTACAGGGATGAAATATGTAACTCCTTTATGTTTAGGGACCTAAGTTGTAATTATTATAATTAAAGAGACCTAAAATGTAACTATTGTAAGTTCAGGGACCAAATCTATAAATATTCTAAATACATGGACCTAATCTATAAATATTCTAAATGTAGGGACCTAATCTATAACTCTTTTAAGTTCAAGGACCTAAGCTATAATTATTCTAATTGTAAGGAAATGATTTGTAACTATTCTAAGTGTAGGGACCAAATCTATCTCTTTAAATTCCGGACCTAAGTTGTAATTATTATAATTTTAAGAACCTAATATGTAACTATTGTAAGTTTAGGCACCAAATCTATATTATTCCAAATACAGGGAACTAATCTATAAATATTCTAAATGTAGGGGCCTAATCTATAAATATTGATAAATATAGGGACCTAATCTGTAACTATTTTAAGTAGTACACTAACTATAGGGACCTAATCTATAAATATTATAAATACAGGGACCTAATCTATAACTATTTTAAGTAGTACACTAATTTCGTAAGTACACTAACTATAAGGACCTAATATATAATTACTTTAAGTGCAAGGACCAAAATGAATTTTTTTTTTCTGGTTGGACCAAGAACAGGTCCGCAACTTGTTCTTGGTCCACCCAGATAAAATGTTCGTTTCCGTTAAAGAACACCCACTTTCATATAAAAATCGTATAATAAACTTATAATAATATGTTAAAACTACAAAATTATTGAGTAAAAAACAACAAAACTTATAACAAAACACTTTTTTGCGAACATGTTCTTGGTCCAGGCTTTGGAATGTATTATGATTTTTTATATGAAGATTTGGTAATGTATGATAAAGATTTTGTGAATTCGTACTATTGTTTGCATGGTGGGTTGTTTTAGTTTGTATCAGAGCCTTAGTATAAATGATCTGGGTATTTTCATGATACTTAGACTTAAACTAGAGGTTTGGAATATGTGATAATAGGTTTCACTAGGACTATGAACCTGAGAATGTGTTGTAGTTGAACCTATTATGATAATAAGTATGATAAAGTTAGATTACATGAGATTGATGTAATCTTGAGTTACAGATACTTGATCTTTGGGTAAACATGTTATCATACTTTGGTATGTGAATAATCATATATGTGTTTATTGTGGTAGAAAGGACATTAAAGTAATACCAGTATTGAGAAATAATGACAGATAATCTCAATCGATCTGGAAGAACCTCTATTGGCCATGGAAGAGGAAGGGGAATAGTAAATAGAAAAGAGGACCCAGAAAATGCCATGAACATTGAAAAACGAAGTCGAATCCGGGGACGAGGAAGGGGAAGAATACCCAACCAGAAACTCACATAGAACAGGAATTGTACGTACATGAGAGTTATGTGTCAGGTCATGGAAGAGGTAGAGCAAGGGATAGAGGTCGTGCTCATGACCCTGGTTTCATTACCCAGGAGATGTTGGCAGCCGAACTAGGAAAATTTTAGGAAAGTTTGGTAAATTTATTGGGACGTTCTGCACAGAATAATCCGGAAGGAATAGAGAATTCGAATTTTCATGAAGAAGTTGGAGCTAGTACGCCGGTAACCACTACATCCGCACCACCTACCTCGACATTAGTACAAAAAGGAGGGGATATCAAGATGTTCTTTACTTGTAAACCCCCCAAGTTTTTCGGAGAACGTGACCCTGTTAAAGCTATGTATTGGCTTAAAGAAATTGAATTAAGTTTGCAGACCAGTAAAAGTGCAGAAGAAGATAAAGTAATGTTTGTTGTGTCCAGGTTGCAGTCAAGTGCACTATATTGGTGGGAAATTATGTCGAGTTCAGATCCGAATACTTTGAAGACCATGCTGTGGGAAGAGTTTGTGGTAAAATTTAAAATTCAATATTGCCCTGAAGCTATTGTCCGAAAGCTAGAGGACAATTTTCTTCGTTTGGAGCAAGGTAATATGTCGGTTCGTCAGTATACAGAGGTTTTCATGGAACAGTCTCAGTTTTCTGAAGCATATATCGTAACCAAAAGCAGTAAAGTTAGGAAGTATATGTTTAGAGTCTAATATCCGGATATATGTGATATCGAGAAACCCGACTACATTTCAGGCAGCGGTTGATGCTGCAAAAATTCTGGAACAGGATATCAATCATCAACCACAAAAGAGGGTTAGGGATAAAAGGAAATGAGAAACTGTAGCAACTGTTTTCATAGACCAAGGTTTACTGAAAATCTAAATCGACCAATCTCAAGGTTTGCTGATAAAGTATGTGCGCAATCTCATAAAGTACACCAAGGAAACTGCAATACAGAGTCACGAACATGTTTCAAATGTTAGGAATTAGAACATATAGCTAGAGATTGTCGAATACTATGAAGATGCTTTACGTGTAATTTTTCTCAGCATGTAAATGTTGATTGTCCGCAAGCTAAGGGACGAGGATCTAGTTTTGTCGGGGGCCGAGGATCTGGGTATTCTAGGGGCCGATGATATGGTTATGTTCCACCTAGTCGCGGGCTAACGGTTAATCGTAATATTCCAAGTGGTCGTGGGGAAATAAGATGTGGCGAGACAATGGCTAGAGGACGAGCCTTTCAGATGACGAAAGGTGAGGCAGAAGAACATCATGAAGTGGTGACATGTATATTATTTGTTAATTCAGTATGTGCCAAAGTTTTATTTGATTATGGTGCATATCGTTTTTTTGAATCACCGTCGTTTGTTAGTTGCGCGCAATTAGAATCTAAAGTGTTAGATGAGGTATTGGTAGTAGAAACAAAAAACCATAGTGAAGTATCGATTAAAGAAGTTTTTGATGATTGTTCCATAAACATAGAAGGGTGTGAGGTACCCATACAGTTATTTCCCATACCCTTAAGAGAGTTTGATATAATCATGAGCATGGACTGGTTAGCTAAAAATCAAGCTAATATAGTTTGCAATGAAAAGATGATTCATATAGATTTACCGGGAAGGGACCGGTTATAATCTATGGTGATAGGCGTGATCGTTATTCCAGCCTTATCTCCGTTTTAAAAGCTCGGAAGTATGTGCAGAAAGGATGTGTTAGTTTTCTTGCTTATACAATTGATGTAAAGAAAGAAAAGAATAAGATGGAGGATATTCCCGTTGTAAGAGAGTTTCCGGAAGTATTTCCAGAAGACTTGACAAGTTTACCTTCTGATCGGTCGATAGAATATCAGATTGAGTTATTGCCTGGAGCGGCACCAGTTGCACGTGCATCGTACATGCAAGCTCCCTCTGAATTAAAGGAGTTGATGTCGCAGCTGAAAGAATTACTAGATAAGGGTTATATTCAACCAAGTACCTCTCCTTGGGGTGCGCCAATATTATGTGTGAAAAAGAATGATGGATCAATGAGAATGTGCATTGATTACCGGGAATTGAATAAGTTAACGATCAAAAATAAGTATCCTCTTCCAAGAATTGATAATTTGTTTGATCAATTGGTTAGGGCTACTTACTTTTTTATGATTGATTTACGATCCAATTATCATCAGCTGAAGATTCGAGGCAAAGATGTGTCAAAAACGGCATTTCCTACACGTTATGGACACTATGAATTTATGGTTATGCCATTTGGACTTACAAATGCACCTGCAACATTTATGAATATGATGAATAGAGTATGTCGCCCGTATCTTGATAAATTTGTGATTGTCTTCATTGATGATATTTTTATATACTCTCGATCAGAAGAAGAACATGCTTACCATTTACGACTAATTCGGGAATTATTGAAACAAGAAAAGTTATATGCTAAGATGTCAAAATGTGAGTTGTAGCTATGAGAGGTCCAGTTTCTGGGTCATGTTACTTCATAATTGGGCATCAAGGTGGATCCTCTTAAAATTGAAGCTTTTGAAAAATGGGAAGTACCAAAAACCCCAACCGATCAGAAGTTTTCTTGAGTTCGCAGAGTATTATCGCAAGTTTATAATAGATTTCTCTAGTAAAACTACTCCATTAACCAAGTTGACAAAGAAGAATGTAAAGTATGAATGGGAAGAGGATCAAGCTCAGGCTTTTCAAATGTTAAAAGATAAATTATACAGTGCACCAATTCTATCCTTGCCAGATGGAATGGAAGATTTTTTGGTTTATAGTGATGCCTCGAAGATGGATTTGGGTTGTATGTTGATGCAACGTGAGAAGGTAATTTCTTATGCTTCAAAGCAATTAAAGGATCATGAAAAGCAGTATCCTACTCATGATATGTAATTAGCAGCTGTAGTGTTCGCTTTAAAGATTTGGAGGCATTACTTATATGGAACGAAATGTCAGATTTTCACCGATCATAAGAGTCTACAACATTTGTTTCATCAAAAATATTTGAACATGCGCCAAAGACGATAGTTAGAATTCAATAGTGATTATGATTGTGAGATATTGTACCATCCGGGAAAGGCGAATGTAGTAGCTGATGCTTTAAACCGTCAAGAGAAAAGTGGTACCATCAAAGATATAGCTTTAAGAGCTGAATTACTACCAAGTATTCATGAAAAGTTGCAAAAATTTCAATGTGAAGCTATGAAAGAGGATAAGATTAAGCAAAAAAGACTTGGTGGAATGGTATATGAATTTGAAAATAATGGCAGGGGATTTTGGAGTTTCCAAAACAGAACTTGGGTACCGTGTTATGGTGATCTCAGAAAGCGTATTTTAAATGAAGCTCACAAATCACATTTTGTTGTCCACTTGGGTACGAACAAAATGTATCGGGACATGAAACAATACTATTGGTGACCAGGTATGAAGAAATATATAGCCAAACATGTTGAGCAGTGTATGACCTGTTTACAAGTAAAAATAAAACACCAACGCCCGTATGGTAAGTTAAAGTCTTTAGAAATTCCGATCTGGAAATGGGATCACGTCACTATGGATTTCATAACCAAATTACCGAGAACACCAAGAGGTTATGATGCCATACGGGTTATTGTAGATTGGTTATCCAAGTCTGCTCACTTCTTACCGATGAAAGAATCGTATTCGATGGATAGGTTAGCAAAATTGTATATTGACGAGGTAGTGACACGTCATGGTGTTCCATTATCAATAATTTCTGATTGAGACAGTCAATTCACTTCTATGTTTTGGAAGAGTTTTCAAAGAGAGATGGGTTCACAGATTAAGTTAAGTACAACTTATCATCCTCAAACGGATGGACAAAGTGAACAAACTATCCAGACACTAGAAGATATGCTTAGAGCTTGTGTTATTAATTTTGGGGGATCATGGGATAATCATTTGGCTTTGGTGGAATTCGCTTACAATAACAATTATCATTTGAGTATTCAAGCTGCACCTTTGAGGTTCTGTATGGACGAAAATGTCGAACTCTTTTGTGTTGGAATGAGATAGGTGAGAAACAGTTAGCTGGGCCTTAGTGCAGCAAACAACCGATAAAATTTATCAAATCCGGGAACAAATGAGAGTGGCTCAAGATCGACAAAGGAGTTATGCAAATAAATGTCGAAAACCCATTGAATTCCAAATTAGAGATAAAGTAATGTTAAAAGTATCACCATGGAAGGGGGTAGTATGCTTTGGAAATAAAGGAAAGTTGAGCCCAAGGTATATTGGACATTTCCTATCATTGAAAGAATTGGGGAGGTGGCTTACAAACTAGAACTTCCATTGGAGTTAAATGGTATTATAACACTTTCCATGTTTCAAATTTAAGAAAGTGTTTAGCAAATCCAGACGTAGCTGTGCCTCTGAAGATTGATGAGAGATTGTGTTTTGAAGAAACCCCTGAAGCCATTACTGACTTCAAGGTAAAGAAACTGTAGAATAAAGAGATCAGGTTAGTAAAAGTTCAGTGGCGCTATCATAAAAGGTCGGACGCCATCTGGGAATCAGAGACAGAGATGCGAATGAAATATCCTTATCTGTTTACTTAATGGAATTTCGGGACAGAATTCTTCTAAGAAGAGGATATTGTAATATTCAGTCTAGTATCCAAGTTGATCAGATACTAATGTAACTTGGAAAGGGAAAATTCGGGGTTAGTGTTTGGCATTCAAGGATTAGAAGGGAATCAATCTATGATTCTTTCTTTATATTTATGTTTGAGTAAGGTACATATATGGGTGTGTGTGTATGTGGGGAAGTGAATTATTTTAAAATGGGGAAGTTTACTATGCACTTGCTATAAATAGCAAGTGCATTTGAACGGTGAGAGGTTATTGATTTTGATAGATTTACAGTTCTCTCTTTGAAAAAAAAGCTTAGGTGATCAAAGTGCTTTAGCAGACCCTAGAATTGAATTCAAAGGCAAAAGGTGAGTTTTATTGTTTTTTAGTATGTACGATTATCATATGCACATAATACAATTCAATTCAGTACTAGTTTATGTTGTCTAAATGTGATTCAACTACATTTGAATATTGCTACTTCATCGCCCATTTAATCTTTAAGAACAGAACTCACCGGACAAAGCACTATCGGATGAGACCTTTTACCGATCAAGTAGTGTCTGAATACATGGCTCACCGGCTAAAGCATTTTTCTGAATGGGTACCTTCACCGGACAAAAAAGTTTACGGACAGAACACTTCTCCGAATAAAGAGTTGTCTGGATAGGAATCAGCACCGAACAAGGCAATGTCCGTACATGACCGTATAACCCTTCACTGGACACAGTGTTGTCCGGATAAAATCAAGCTTGTCCGGAAACCTCATCTCTGGACATAGTATTGTCCGACAGGACTAGGAATTTCACAGTAATCTTCTCAGGAAGATAGATGAACTGGCGGTGTAACCGCGATAGATGAACATGCGGTGTAACCGCTATAGATGAAATGGCGGTGTAACCGCGATTGATGAAATGACAGTGTAACTGCGAGAGAATGCATGATGGAATGTTATATTAAGATCCAGGTTTGATATAACTTGGGTTTTGAAATAAGTAATGTTTTGTATAAGGGAAGTTTATTCACTAGGCCTTTTGGTCTAACGCTCAATTATTATACTAATCTGTTTTGCAGGCCGTCCATCATCTCAGGATAAAGGCAAATGAAAAATGTAAAGAAGTGTTATTGAGAAGAAAGTATTATAACTGATAAAGTTCTTGTTAATCCATACTTTCTCTTGCCATGTAAACATGCTTTGGAATGTATTATTGTTGATCCTCTCTCTCAGTGATTTGATGATAATCCCTTTTTCCTTTCGATGTATTTATGTATCTGTAATTTCAGTTCCAGCGATCATACACTGAGCTTGTTCAGTGAT